>NC_138549.1:580000-789580 GCF_964273705.1 Natrix helvetica
CAAGGCAGAGGATACGAGAGACTGGTGGTCCTTCAAGTAACCAGGCCACAGAGTGGGGCAGGATGGTGGTAGCCGGTCTGGTGGGCTTACCTTTTCCTTTTGTTTTGTGGCTTAGTACAATTGTAGACCCAATGGAGCTCTGGCTTCAGATGATGCTGACCTGGGACCCCCAGCAAAGGGGAGGCGGAATAGACCCAAACACCAATGGCTATAGGTGTTTTCAAGTAATGGAACAGTTGTTGAGTCTGAAGGTAAGTGGGCAGATTACACATTTCAATTAAAAAGATTGATTACAATTACAATAAATAGGCTTTCATTTACTTTGAGTCTTAAAATGCTCAAACTTTGTAACATCAAGACAAAATTTTCACCCTTGCTCATAGGAAATAAATAAATTAGAACCATTTTCCTGGTGCATTTTTATTTTTTGAATAACAGTAACATGATTGGAAACTGGGACAGCAAAATCTAGTTGTTATCCCCCCTACCCCCACCCCAGAAAAACGTTGATTGTAGGTTTTTCCCCTCCCAATTTTATTTTGAGCATCTTAAGCCTGTCTCTCCTAAATGCACGGGGTGGGGGTGGGGGGGGGTATTGCTGGTGAAAAAAGCTTCAAAAACAAACTTTTTCAAAGTATTGAGTTCTTTGCTGTTTCTTTGCGGGGTTTTCTTTTCAGATTGTCCACATTTTAAATATGACGTCCGCCAAGATCCTGTCGTATTCTCTGCACCCAGAAGAAAGTCTTCATTCCCTGCAAGTTCGGATTGAATCCGACACCGGAATCGGCTCGGGAAACCAGGAGCTGCTCCTGGAGATGGGAAGCTGTTTAGACCCCCGGAAACCAGCCTCCCAGTGTGTCATTGATGGCGTAGTAAGATTCCTTCTCAAATTCTGACCAACGAGGCCTCTTTATTTGCACATCTTTGCTAACAGTCATTCAGAGCAGTCAGGCAGAACGTAAGAATTTATGTCACACAAATTTTCATAAATTACTATTTATGGAAATGGAAATTTCTGTCACCTTTTTTATTTTCTGTAAGGCTTTTGATAAACAGCTCTGGTAAGATGCATCCTTTTCTTCAGTTCCATTTTTGCAAGACTATAAAAGGCTGCAGAGTTTAATATTTCAGAAGCACCAGCATAATATGGAGGAGTAAGCATTACTTTACACTGTCTGAAAGTTGAGTCACGGCACTGGTTTTATTTTCTTACTGGTTTGAGACGTTTCTCAATTCCATGTTCAGGACTCACATCCTCTTATGAAATAATCAGCAGTCAGAACTTCTATTGACGGAAACCAAAACATCAAAAGAACCAACAGCAGGTAGAGGTCCGGAGAGTTGGAAAAAATTGAAGTTAGCTCCTGCTTCAGACCAGAGCTGTGAAGGATAATTAAAAATCTCAAGAGATTGTCCCTCGAGGTCAGAAAGATCACAGAGATGGAAGAGAAAAAGTACAGAGAACAGAAAGATCTTCTCGCCTTCTGCTCCCATCTCCCAATGTTTCTCCCAAGGACAACCAACCCGAAACACCTGGGGATTTGAGCCGAAGGTCTTTCAAATATCTTTCTATTCGCTCTACCTTCTTTCGTGGGTAGAAAAGGCCTTTTTAAATCTCGGCCTTCGTCTTTCCCTTCTCTCTCTTTTCTCTCATCTCTCCCGTGTCCTCCTCTGCCCTGGCAGATACGGGAGCTTCCCAGAGCTGTTAAGGCAGCAGGACTGCAGAGACCCCGCTCGTCTGGGCTCTGCCCCAGTGGCTTCAGAAGAGAGCTTCATTGCACGATTGCCCTGGCATTTCTGGCATTTTACCAAGGATGCTCTCTTGTTTGTTTGTTTTGCTAACCCTTTGTGGTTTCCCTTATTAATTCTTTCCTCAAAAAACTGCTAAGCCCTGGGGGAAGAGACAGAATAGCTCAAGAGTTTGTGTTGGGAGCGGTTGACTGGACTTATCATCCAAGATAAACCGTTCAAAAAAAAAACAGATACTGCATTCTTTTTGTGGTCTAAGAGAGAACAGACTGGATCTCCCAGATACCCTCTTCTTGTTAGCTGAAGTTTTCTTTGTTTTGGAAGAACAAGTTAGTGTTTGCAAGAAGGAAGGCATCTTAGCACCACTTAATGCAAGAACTGGAAATGTTCGTTAATCATTTTATACAAATCTAGATTAGAACTCAGCTTCTTCCAGCTCCTTTTTTAAGACTTGTAAAATAAATTAGATCATTACAGAATTGTTCACTCTGTGAGAGAGAGAGAGAGAGAGAGTGTGTGTGTGTATGTATATGTATGTATATATGTGTGTGTGTGTGTATACACACACACACACACATATATATATATACATACATACATATACATATATACATACACATACATACACACACACACACACACACACATATATATATATATATATATATATATATATATATATATATATACATACATACATATACATATACATATATACATACACACACACACACACACACACACACACACACACACACATGTTCTCCTGTGCGCTGCTTGGGGAATCCAAGCATGGGTTAACTTTGTCCATTAGCCTAGAGACTGAGTTATGAAATTGTTAACCACGCCTCCTCTGACTGGATAGCCAGTTTTTTAACTCAGTCCAGCCTAAGGAGACATAAAACAATTTGCTCTAGGACTAATAGGCAAATTATCCCATTCTTCAGGATTCCATATCTACAGGATTAACAGCGGTGATTCTGAGCCTCATTGTCTTTGGCAGGGCGAGAGTCTGCTGTCAGCCCGAATTTCATTCGCTCGTCTGTCAGCTCCCCCATGGCTTCAGTGGTGAAGGGGGGGGAGGGGCGAGGAGAGTTTTAAAACGTTCAGGGCTCTCTTAAATTTACTTGCATGCGCTCGAGAGTAGGTGCGCCACTCTGTTCACCGTTGCCACGGTTGGGGGGGTCAGTTCGCTGCGCTGGTCTTGGAGGGGAGCGACCCGTTAACACTCGCAGAGTGTAAGATTGAGGTGAGAGTGTGTAATTCAGTTTTCAAGTGGTCTTTGTCAGCTAGGCATTTGGTTCTGGAGAGGAGGGTCTTGGCTACAGAGTTGATCTGTGCAGGGTGGTGATGGGATTGTGCGTTTAAGTAGCGGTTGGTGTGTGTGTTTTTCTGGTAGATGGTGTGTCCTAGGGAGCCATTGGGCTTTTTGTAGATTAGGATGTCCAGAAAGGGAAGTTGGTTGTTTGCTTCTATTTCCATAGTGAATTGTATTTTGGATCAACTCTGTAGCCAAGACCCTCATCTTCAGAACCAAACAGCTAGCCGACAAAGACCACCTGAAAACTGAATTACACACGCTCACAAATGTATTAATCTCCAACGGATTCCAAAGAAAAACAATTACCAACCTAATCCAAAGGGAGACTCCCCCCAAGAACCGAGATACAGAACAGGACAATGGCATCACCCTCCTCCCTTACATCAAAGGCACCACAGATAAAATCAGCAAAATTCTCCACAACCACAATATCAAGAGAGCCTTCAACACTGACCAAAAAATAGCCAACATCTTAAGAAACCCCAAAGACAAAATCCAGCTAGAAAACCAAGGAGTCTATGAAATACCATGCAAAATCTGCCCTGCAACATACATAGGACAAATGAACAGGAGAATAAATCCACGCATTGCAGAACACAAGAATGCAGCAAGAAAAAAGAAAAAACGTCCTCCCTTTTCCAGCACGTTAAAGCTACAGGACATGAAATTAATTTGAAGGAACCAAATTAATCTCAAAAACTGAACACTTCAACAAGAGAATAATTATGGAAGCTATCGAAATTGAGAAACACCCCCACAACGTGAATAAACGTGACAATACCTCCCGCCTACCAGACATCTGGAAACCAGCCCTAGTCAACAAACGAGCCCCATCCACCACCCAGGCCGTTACAACACGAAACAACAATGGACACCCAGCCAGCACCAATCTACCAATCATGATACAACCACACAGCCAATCAATCCACTTACTGAAAACAAAGCCAGCCCTCCACCCACCCCCCACCAAGATTTATAGAAAGACGGCAGGTCCTATCACACTTTAAGCCCAAAATCCAGCTTGAAGATGGCGAGTGGGACCTCGCTGAAACGTTGCCAAGACAATCTCAATCTTACACGGGAAAAGACCTGAATACAACAAGACCAGCACACCTACACCTGTGAAAATCTACGAAAACAAATACATACATATATACACATATACATACATACATACATACATACATACATACATACATCATATATATCCTATATGTATGAGTTTATTCATTTCTTCTTGCATATTGTTACTGAATTATTGGTATCTTGTGAAGGTTTGCAAGGAAATGTTTTGATTTCATAATTTCTCTTCTTTACCAGAAAGGCTGGGATAGCTACATGGTATATTTATTTGATAAGAGCAAAACTACATATGAAGGACCTTTTGCTTCTAGGACGCTTTCTGACTGTGTAAATTATATTGGTAAGTTTGTCTCAGTTTAGTAATAATTATTAGTTATTCTAAGATTTGGCTATAGCGTATTTAGGAAAAACGTTCTGCAATCACCTTTGAGTCCTTATTAAAATATGAAAGTGTAAAAAATACTAGCACTAAATCAATCAGAAGAAGGTACAAGCTTCCTCCTGCCGCATTCCTCATTTTCTTTGAATTTGGAAACAATGATGTGCAAATTGTAAATATTGAATTCAAAATTGCAAAAATATGTCATGTTTAACTCGGTGATAAGCAGGGATTGTGTCAGCTTTGGTTCCATCACGAATATTCTTAAATTCAGTGCCTGCCTCCCTCCCTCCTTCCTTTCCCTTTTTATAACTTCCAGTTTTTAATATACTAATAAGGATGGCCGTTTTTTCCTCTCTCAGTAAAGGACAGCAAAATTCAGCTGCCGGTTTTCCAGCTTCGGAAGATCTGGGCTGAAGCCGTGCACTATGTCATCGGCCTGAAGGAAGATTACAGCCGCCTCTTCCAGGGCCAGAGAGCTGCCATGTAAGTCCCGGGGGCCCCTGAGGAAGAAGCGCAGTGGGGCGAAAGGCTCGGACGAAGGAGGGCTGCGGGGTCCGATTAGCGGCCCTTCCACACCTTCCTGTGGCCCCCAGTGGTAGGTAGGGCCGTCCATTGGGGAGTCCCAAATAGCATTGTAGCAATAGCACTTAGACTTATATACCGCTTCATAGTGCTTTACCGCCACCTCTAAGAGGTTTACAAAGTCATCATATTGCCCCCAACAATCTGGGTCCTCATTTTACCCACCTAGGAAGAATGGAAGGCTGTGTCAACCTTGAGCCCCATCAGGATCGAACTCCAAGCTGTGGGCAAAGTTAGCCTACAATATACTACATTCTAATCATTGAACCCCCAAGGCTCCCAGCATTAGCAATAGCACTTAGACTTATATACCGCTTCACAGTGCTTTACAGCCCTCTCTAAGCAGTTTACAGAGTCAGCCTCTCGCCCCCAACAATCTGGTCCTCATTTGACCCAACTTGGAAGGACGGAAGGCTGAGTCCAACTTGACCGGTCAGGATCAAACTTCCTGACTGTGGGCAGAGTTTAGCCCTCAATGCTGCATTCTAACCATGCGCCACCAGAGCTACCTATCCATGGATGTTTATGTGTAGTTGTGACGGGAGATTAATGCAAACCTCTCCTTGTCCCACTCTCTAGGCTGAGCCTTCTGAGGTACAACACCAATTTAATCAACAGGAAAAACAACATGATCTCCGCATCACAGCAACTGAAGGCCAAGCTGAATTTCTTCCAGCAAAGTATCCACCTGGACTTGGAACGATACAGCGACCAAATGACCTATGGAATCTGTAAGCCTTTGGGCCAGGGATGGCCCCAACATGTTGATTAACCTTTTGGGGGGGGGGGCACCCGCTGGAGGTCATTCCTGTCCCACACCCCCAGCTTCTCTGGGGGCCTGGCATACGTGTTATCGGGATCCAACCGAATCTTATAACTGAAACTGTTTATCAGCCAGTTCATCTTCTTAACATCTACATCCTTTAGGTTTCCTCAATACAGAACTCCAAATTCTTCTTTTCTACCTCTTTCTTGTCTGAAATGTACAAAATATGTTAAATTTCCAACATTCATCAGTATAACTACTTCTGTTTTGGAGCCTTGTTTGTTTCAAGCCAAGCGTTGCTTATTTTCAGAGAATATGGTAGCTGTAAATTAACCCCAGTCTATTTCTTTAAGCCTCAGAGAAAATGTTAAAAGCTTGGAAAGATATGGAAGAAAAAGCCTCACTGTGCGAAAAGGTACGGCTCAAAAGCAGAGTGTATTGTTTCAGGCCTCTGGCCTTTTACTGTTCTTGTCCCCATCATCCTTATTAAGAGCTTTCAATTCTGAGATATAGAAAAAAGTAGGAAATTAATAAAAAATAAAGGCAGGAAAGTGATGAAAAACTTATCCAAAGAGCATTGCTTTTAAGCCACATTTATTGTCACTGTTACCAAATGTATATTTTTAATTCTGAGACAGCACCTCACATATAGGGAAAGAATCAGAAGCTAATAAGAACTAAGCTCCCCTTTCTTGTTCTGCGTTTCATTATCGCTAATATTGAGACAATCCTCAAATAAAGCCGTCTGATTTAGAGAGTGCTCAGCCATTGCTATCCCGGATGGAGAGGAAAATCCCCCCCCCCTCCTAGCCATTCCCTCTCTGGTCAAAATGGTATGTAGGAGCACCCTGTCTGTAAGAGAGACATAACCTTGAGTCCGTGAGGAAGACGTTCTATTTTTCCAAGGCCTCTTAAATTGAGAACATTCAAATCTTTTCCATCTTTACTGCTTATTATTCGGAATACAGGCCATCTAGCCCTACCTGCTACTTGGTGTGGATGTTTCTCTACCTCAGCAATAATTAAAACCTGTGGACTTCAACTCCCAGAATTTCCCAGGCAGGAGTTCCCCAAGAAGGAATTCTGGGAGTTGAAGTCCATACATCTTGAAGTTGCCAAGGCTGAGAAGGGCATCGCCAGCAAATAACCATCCAGCTCCAATTAGAAACTCCCGGGTGAAGGAGACCCCCTGCAGCAAATCCTTTCGTTCTGTCCGATGGGAAGGGACATCCGATGCAAAAGAAATAGTCTGAGTTACCTAAGTCAGTCTGTCAGAGAGGGAATTTCATTTCTCCTTTGCAGGTGGCGGATATCGGCTCCCTGGATGAGCAGATCATGGCGCTGCATACCGAAATTGTGGAGCTGCAGAGAAGCTTGCACGTACGACGTCAAAACGATGTAATGGAAAATCTGTAAGAAAACAAAAACTTTTCTCATTACGCCACTGACTTAGCAGGAGGAGGCCTGATGGTGGTTAATTAAGCTCTACTCAGCATCAGTCATAGCACCTGTCGCTAATAAACCTTGAATGTGCCCCAAAATGCCACAAGTAAATGTACCGACCGACAGGCAGCTGGAGACCGAAAGCGTTTATCTCTTGATTTGGCCACTCGGAGTCTTCTCTGACCAGGGTCACCCATAAACATTGCCCCCATAATCCCCTGCCTCTCGTGCGGGGCAGTTCCATGTTGGCAAGTCTTCTCTGCTTGGCCCTTGGGAGGGAGAGGCCGAGACCCAGGGGCAGAAAGGCTGAGGTTATCTGATGGACGACCGGGAGACGAGGGAATGGCCGTCAGTGTAACGCACATGGAATGGAAAGCTGAAAGAGCCCCCTTCTTAATCCACTGGCCACCAGTTGCTTGCCGATTGTTGGAGGTGAGCACAGACCTCCCGGTGGAAGGGGGGGGGGGGAGATGAAGCATGACTGGATTCCAACAGCCGCCCACCCACCCACCCACTTCAAGCTCTTTGCCATTTGCAGTGTTTCACATCATAAGACCATGTTTTTAGAACAGTTTTGCCAAAACTGGCATTTATTTTTGATTTCTAGCGAAATTGGCCCGCACAGTGGTCACTTAACCGCCACTGCAAAATAGGTGATAAAATCAGGTCAGTCACATGGGTGATAGGATTTACAACAGTCACAAGATATGACCGAAACGGCCTCATTCCATTACAGTTGTAACTCAAGGACTACCTCTGTTTAAAAAAGGATCCAGTATTTATAGTTTTAACACAGTTCTTGAATTAAAGGGGGAAGTCTGTAGCCGCTGATTCCTTTTCTGATGAGTTGCGCTGTTGAAATCCACCTTGGTGCCATTAAATGGCCCACTCATTTGACCTGAGGGGAAAGCCGAAAGTTTGGCTGAGTTCAGTGTACTAAACATTTACAAACCAAACATTGCCCAGCCTTAAGAGGATCACTTTTATAGTTTTGTTGCTGCTTCTCCTAATTGCCCATTTGTTCCTGGATGGAATTACAAAGATTTCAAAAATCTTCCCTTTGAGAGCTAGCAGATCAAATATTCCACCGTTTTATTGAGGGTGAACACTTTTAAGCTCCCACTCTTACTAACAGAAGTCAGTAGCCATTTGTTACACCTGCATTTCTACACCTTGTGAGCCCCTGGCCTTTGTTGAGCCCTCGCCCCAGAGGGGAAGGGGGGAATCGTGCTGACAGCTGCCCCGTCTCTCCACAGGGAGCAGAGAGCCATTGAACTCTACAAGCAACTGAAATCAAGGCCTCCAGGTAGGGACGTCCCTCGTCCTTCTCCCAGGGAACAGGCAAGAGGCCCGGGAAAGAGAGGGGCACAAGCAGAAACTTTGCAAAGGTGCCTGGCTAGATGGGCTCAGCAGGCTTGGGAACAAAGAAGATTTGCTACGCCTCATAAGAACAATTTTTTTTTTAATGAGTTGAATCCTCTGCCTCTTTTTCATGTTGCAGCTTTCTTTAACGGTTTCCTAAGTTTGTACGGTCATTTCTAGCTATTCGAGGGTAAAAATTTAGAACAGACAGGCTGTTCCTTTGGTGGTGCTGTTGACTCCTATCTAGTCAGACCCCTCATTCCCCCCCCCCCTTAAGTGGAGCCTCTGGAGCCCTTTGGGTTGAGGACGTAGTAAGAGGTATAATATTGGAAGTCTTGTTCGAAGATGACAAAATTTTTCAGTCCTGTTTACTAGGATTTCTGATCTATCCAAACAGTTGAAAATATATTATTCTCATTATTAATGCTAGTTTAAAGGGTTCGGCTTTTCTTCTGAGGTAAAATCTGATTGCCAAAGGCTTTTTTTTATGTGGAGGAAGTTTACCCTTTGGAGAGACCTCTCTTTCAGACCAGGTGTACAGTGACAGCACGGAGATGGTCAAGATCATCGTCCAGACAGTCCAGAGTCAAGACTGGGTCCTCAAGGAGCTCTTCAGGCACCTCAGGTAACCGGGCAGGCACACCTGTGATCCAGCCCTGCTCTCTCCTTTCCCAGCCCTGTTCAGGGCCCAGGATCCAAGGGACATCGCTTGGACTCTGGTTGGCTTCACCTCTTGCCTTTGTTCTTCATTTATAAAAATACCCAAAATGCGGAACTAATCCTTTCCAGTGTAGTTCTGGTGATCAAAGCTTGTTCGTAGTTTCAAAATAGGCTTCCTTAGATTGATCTGCTGTTTCTTGCAAAAGAAACAAACCTCTTTGGAAAAGGCTGGCTCTGAAACCCCCAGGGGACAGTCCAGGGGCCAAAATGGGCTCCAGAGAATGCAGGACGTCCAGGGCTGCAAGGCATCCGTAACAGGTCCTCTCGGAGAAACTGGCTAAAAAACATTTTATCATTGGCCGATTTTCCATTTATTTGCCAGAATTCGTTTTTAAAAAAACACTGCTGGAAATAATAGACAGAATTTACATATAGCGTGCAATTTCATTCCATTTATAGTGTGTTAACGCTTTGTTACTATTTTTAGTTTAATTTTAATAATGAATTTCGGTTCTTAATGTGGTTTATTTATTTATTACTAGTTAATGATATTTTAGAAAGCTATTGCGTACGTGACATTTAAATTCCTGATTTACTTAGCTGACTTATTTATATGTCTTTTATTCTTTTTTTCATGTATTCTCTTGTATTTGTTCATCATGCGTTTTCTTTAAAATGTTCAATAAAGGGGGGAAAGCCAAGAAGCGGTGAAACAGGGGCCACTCTAGTCGTGAAGCTCCAAAACACCTTTTTTTACACCTGCTTAATTTCTCTTCCAGAGAGGGGCAATACCTGTTACTGTCTTTGGGAGGGAAACGGAGTCTGAGAGAGTCTTTTATTATTGAAAAGGTGGCTAAGCACTGAGCCAAAACATTTGTGTGAAAACGTTGGAAAAAGAAGGGGGGATTGAAGGAAGATTAGCTAGAGAAATTACTCTGTCTGCTCCTTGGCTGTTATGAGGTCACGGAATCCCTAGAAATATTCCTGAATTTGCCCTCGATTCTCTCTGGATCACCTAGTACAGGGGTGTCAAACTCCATTTCATTAAGGGCTGCAACAGGGTTGTGTTTCACCCCGGGGCAGGGGTCGGGGGGACATGGCCAGCTTGACGTCACTCACCGGGGCTCTGTTTTCAGCCACGCTGGCCTCCTGCAGCCTTCTGCCAGTGAAAATGGAGCCCAGGCTGGCCACGCACAGCTTCCTTGTGCTCCATTTTCACTGGCAGAGGCACTGTGGGCCAGTCCTTTGCTGTTTCCAGGGTGGGCCTGCAGATCCGAGCACCCTGTGGGCTGGATCCAGGCCGCGGGCCTTGACTTTGACATCCCTGGCCTAGTACCACTGCGGAGGGAAAGGATTGTTGCCTGTCTTCTAACCATCTCTCTTCTTTTTGAATCACAGCAAATTGCTGGGCTGCAAACAGAAGATCATCGACTTGCTTCCCAGCATCGATGTGGCTCTGAACAGCATCAAGGAGGCCGACAATTCAGTCATGCAAATGCAGGGGAAACGGCAGAGAGAAATCTGGCACTTGCTGAAAATTGCTTGTGTAAGGATATGGCTCAACCAATTGATGAATATCCAATACAACCCATCATCGTTACATTATAAATAAGCATCGCATTTGTCTGTTTGGCGACATTGCTAACATATAAGCAGATTTTGGTTCAAATACCAGCCTGGACTTGTGTCTGATGGCTAAGCAGAGAAAAAGAGAGGGGGAAATTATCTTACAATGTGCCTCTTAGAAATATTCGGCCATTTTTCTCCCCAGAATTCAGGGGTTCATTCAGGTACGTCATCTGGAAAAGCTGAGTACAGATTTGGACAACAGAAGGCAAGGCAGGTTGGGCCACTCTTAAGACCCCATTTGATATCCCTAGATTAGGCAGGGCAAAAGCGTTTGAGCAGAAAACCACACATCCGAAAATGTGGGTGTCACTGACTGATGATATTCAGATGTCAACCTGCCCCACCCTTGTTATTGGTCACCTCAGCATCATCTGCTAAATATCAACTGTGAGTGGGTTTGCACTGTCCTGTCCCCCCCCCCCCATTTCCCACAGCTGTTTAAGGCTTGAGAGCCTCAACATATCGGCCACCCTATTGGCCCTCTTCATAAGACAGAGCTGACCCAGCGGTTCTTAATCCCGGTCAGTTCATTCAACCTTTGAATGCCAGCAGTTCAACAGCTGAGAGCAGCTTTTACGTTTTTTCCATCTGCGGGTATCCAGAGGAAGGAAATGGCGCACCACGGGTGCACCTGATTGGGGGGGGGGAGTTACTTAACGCTCTGAATGCTGCTTTTCCAGAGTTTTATATATGCCAAACAATTCCAGAGTTTGGTCACTTGGACCAGTTTCTCATGACCCATTCGCAGCACCATCCAATCAGAGTCGTTGGGGATAAATGCAGGACGCAGGTAACTCCACTGAAAGCCTGCGTGTCTGTTCTAACACTTACTAGTTTTCCTTTTCCTTGTAGACTCAAAGTTCTGCTCGATCGGCCAGCTCCAGCGTGGATGGTCCCCTCCCGTCTTCTGTGCCTGCCTGGCTCTGTCAAACTGCTCCGGCCAACATGCTGCAGCCGTTGCCTTTCGTGGAAGCCTCTAGAAACGCGTAAGAGGGGGGGGGAAGGGGGCTCTTCCTCCCTGCTAGAAACCCGGCCTCAAAGCTGGCAGTTGACCCTCCTGTCAGGAAATGCAGCACTTTGTTCAACGAACAATTTACAATACAATACAATACAATACAATAGTAGAGTTGGAAGGGACCTTGGAGGTCTTCTAGTCCAACCCCCTGCCTAGGCAGGAAACCCTATACCGTTTCAGACAAATAGCTATCCAACATCTTCTTAAAGACTTCCAGTGTTGGGGCATTCACAACTTCTGGAGGCAAGCTGTTCCACTGATTAATTGTTCTCACTGTCAGGAAATTTCTCCTCAGTTCTAAGTTGCTTCTCTCCTTGATTAGTTTCCACCCATTGCTTCTTGTTCTACCCTCAGGTGCTTTGGAGAATAGTTTGACTCCCTCTTCTTTGTGGCAACCTCTGAGATATTGGAATAATGCTATCATGTCTCCCCTAGTCCTTCTTTCTCTTAAGCTAAACATACCCAGTTCCTGCAACCGTTCTTCATATGTTTTAGTCTCCAGTCCCCTAATCATCTTTGTTGCTCTTCTCTGCACTCTTTCTAGAGTCTCCACATCTTTTTTACATCGTGGCGACCAGAACTGAATGCAGTATTCCAAGTGTGGCCTTACCAAGGCATTATAAAGTGGTATTAACACTTCACGTGATCTTGATTCTATCCCTCTGTTGATGCAGCCTAGAACTGTGTTGGCTTTTTTGGCAGCTGCTGCACACTGCTGGCTCATATTTAAATGGTTGTCCACTAGGACTCCAAGATCCCTTTCACAGTTACTACTACTGAGTAAGGTATCACCTATACTGTACCTGTGCATTCCGTTTTTGTTGCCTAAATGTAGAACCTTACTCTTTTCACCATTGAATTTCATTTTATTAGATAGTGCCCAATGTTCAAGTTTGTCAAGATCCTTCTGTATCTTAAGCCTATCTTCTGGAGTGTTGGCTATTCCTGCCAGCTTGGTATCATCTGCAAATTTGATGAGTTCCCCATTTATTTAACGGAGATGGCACAATTAGTAGAATAAAGAACATCTACCATATAGGACATGAAACTGAAAATTAAAGGGGGAAAAAAAGAGAATGCTTGAAAATAGGTCATCATTTAATACCATAATTGTGGGCTTAATTGTGGTTGTAAGTCGGGGGCTAATTGTAATTCATATCGCAAAATTTCATCCTCCAAAAAGAAAATACCAGGCCTTAGGATTGCTGAAGAGAAGGAAGCTCTCCTGATTTTGATTGGTGTATTTAAATAGTTTCCTTTATTGTGTGGAGTAGCTGGAATAGAGAACAGCCATCTTTGTTCTTTTCCTGACAGGTTGAATTTTGCACATTTGTTGGAAGAAAATCTAAGCTATCTTGACAATTTTAGCGCCGTTATACACGAAGCGAGACATGACCAAAATAACAGCATGATGGTGAGTTGAAGCTTCCCTTCGACATACTTTTAATAAATAATTCATTTATTAAGAAGAAAAGACAGCTTGGAAAGTAGGTCATTCACTAATTCAGCAAGAGAAACTCCTCTACTTTAGAAGAAAATGAAGATATCCAAGCAAAAACTTTGCATAAGCATTTTGGTAAGGAAGACATTTGAGGCTTCCTTCTTCTTTTATCTTACGTGAAGAATTCTCCACGAGTTTCCTCAAAGGAATTTTGAGGGACTCTGAAGGAATCTTGCAGCTCGGTGGGTGATCAGTCCCACCCTGTGAGTGAAAGAGAATAATAATAAAAGTGAATTTTCCAATACCCAGTCCTTTTAATAAGGCCAGCAGTGGGGAAAACACAATTCTCTTTATTTGGCCTGCAAGTATTTTAAATGCCCTCTTCTCTGTGTAAGAGAACTGTACAACAGTAAGGAAAACACAGAGATTGTTCCTCAATTACCAGTTTGAATTTTAGTCCGTTTTATATCGATTACTGCATAACAATTCAGATTATTGCCTTGTTTTCTTTTGCAGAGTCTCGACTGGAGTTGGCTAGATTAGAGTGTCCGTGTTGCACAACCATATTTGCAAAAATGGGCCTTTTAACTTAAAATACCTCTTTCCTTTGAATTAAAGAAGGACCAGATCGAAGAGTTTGCATCTTCATCCAGTTGTGGAGGTTTTGGGAAAGTGGCCCTGCTTTACCCTCTCAAGCATCCCAGATAGAATATTCCATCACAGGATCTGTAATGCACTGTAATTGAATAACCCCCAAAAGATCATGTTGGGCTAAGACAGAAGTCGTGAAAGGTGCAAAATAAATTATCTGTTATATACTGTATTAATAGAAGAGAATATATGTAGCTCAGGATTGAACTGTGAAGTCTTTGGCTCTCTCGGGGTTTGTTTTCTTAACAGACGTTTCGTTACTCAGTTAGGGAATGTCATCAATGATGCACTCTGATGCTACCTAGCTGGCAAACCCCACCGTCTTCTAGCACTGATGGTGTTACCTAGTTTGGTAATGAAACGTCTTCAAGCAAATGACCAAACTCGGAGAGCCCCAGGACTCCATAGAGCTTATTACACGCCTTGTGAACTGTTCTCTTTTCTATGATCCTTGCGGAAATTATTCATAGTATATTTCTAATGAACAAAATTGGGAGTATTTTTGTAATATATAAAGATATTTTTTGTTTGTTTTCACTTCGAAAATATCTGACACTTGTCCTCCATGTAAAAACAATAGCTTAGAAATGTCACAAATAAAATAATCTCAACAAGTAAGAAATCAGCTTGAATCTTTTATGTTTTTGTTAGAAAATTAGAATAATGCATCAGAATGAGTTTCAAACCATCTGTGAATAAAAGGTTTCATAAATAGTTCTCTTAATATTTATTGAGAGTAATTTTGCAAAACTCTGCCCTGTTGACTTTATGGGAAGTAAGAATGTCCAGCACTCATCCCACCAAATATTGCCCTGAGGTTCATGGTTGTCAATGGAGGCCTATCCCAGAGGCAGTAATTAAAGTGCCAGGCTAGAAATTGAGAGGTGGTGAGTTCTAGTCCCACCTTGGGCACCAACCAAACCAGCTGGGTGACCTTGAGCCAGTCACTGTCTCTCAGCCCTAGGAAGGAGACAATGGCAAACCACTTCTGGGAAACCTTGCCAAGAAAACTGCAGGAGCTTCTCCGGGCAGTCTCCAAACATAGAATCTGAAAAGAGGGGTGGGAGGGGGGGGGAAGCTGAGCGACAGGGAAGAAACTCAAGCAGTGTTACAAAATACACACCGTGAACTACATTTAAGAAGCTTATGGGATTTCTCTGTGTACTTTGTGGCAGGGTGGGGGTGGGGACAGTACGCACTTCCCAGGCCAGTGGGGGGGCTGCTGGAAAAGCCCCATCGGGTGTCAGCCCTGCGAGGTAGGCCAGCCAAGCAGCACGCCCAGAAGGACCGGCTCTGGCTTTAAGGTTACATTAACAGAACATCTTGCAAGCCTGAAAGTACATTCCTCCCCCCCCCCAAAAAAAACAAACCCCAACCAACAACAAACCCAGAAACCAGGCAGGGAAGCTCTCTGGGAAGCCTGCAAGTGGCCTTTGGGTGGCCCTGGATGCTGCAATGATTGTCAATACGTACCAGTTCCCAAGCACCCCAAATTTTGATCCTGGGGACCCTGCAACAGTCATAAGCGCAAAGACTGTTAAGTCACTTTTCACTTTGAGCAGTCATTAAATGAATGGCCTTAGGCTGAGGATTACCTGTGGCTCCTCTTAGTTCAAATGTGGTGTGTAATCTAAGTGCGTTACATAAAGAGAAACTACGGTATGGACGGAGGGAGGATTTAATGGTTTCTATATGAAGCCAATTTAGTAGTTTCCGTACTACTAAAATAGGCGATTGGCTTCCCGCAATCTTAACTTCTCTCTGTGTGCTGCTTCTTGTTGTTGTGTCTTCGGTGCATTCTTCCGTACACCTTCGATACAAGACGCAGGTCTGCAGCGTCTTTTGAGGGGTCGGAGTCCAGCTTCTTTAACGCCTTCTTCACGTTGATCAAGATTTTGCTGATCTTCTCCAGCACGGAAGGCCTCACCAGGTGCTCCCGGGTTCCATGTTGCTGAAGGACCCAAAGCACACCTGCGTCCTTCAACTGCCAAAAGCCATTGGGGAAAAGACAACACGGATTAAGAAAGAGCTGAAGTATTGGGGGCGGTGGGGGGGGGGGAGGGCATGAATTGTGTCGTTATAGCATCATTAATCCAGAATGTTAACAGTAAAGCTTCCTTCGTTCACGTTTTTTGCTTTTATCAGTCCGTACGCCTTCTTCCCAACCTCAGAGCTACCTCCTGACCCGGCTTGTTTGTTTTTTCTGCAACTCGGTTTTTCACACTGACCAAACGAAAGTCTTCCTTTTCAAAATAATTTGGAGTCCATTGAGAGCGAAGAATCTACTGCTGTGACCCTTCCAAGTGCCAGGTGAATGTTTAATAGTGAAATTCAGAAAACCGCAACACACATAACACAAAATTCAACAGTGGTTATAAAGTTAGGGAAGAAAAGCTAAACGTAATTGTGATTAAAAGCAGAGTGATAAGAAGAAGAAGAAAAAGACCCAGAAAATAACAAAATAAATTCAATTATTTTCATCCCAGGATTTTTTAAAAAGTTTATAAACAATATTCCATAAATGAAACGAGGCCCTTTTCAATACCACCTTATGAAATCCAGCCTTGTGATGATACAAAGAAACATCCAGAAATATTTCCATTTTAAACATGCAGTAAAGATCATTTTTCTCAGCCTCCTTCGTTGGTGGTGTGACTCCCTTGTCACATTATTTATTTATTATTCTATTCATTAAATGTACAGAGCCACCCAACTTACCCCGAGCACCGTACATTAAACCCCATTTTAAAAAGCCCCCCCCCAAAGCAGCAACCACCCAATCAAATCAGCCCCTTGATTGGTCCTGTTTCCACTTGGGTCCCATTGACAAAACCATATTTTCAGGGCCTTTTGGAGAAGCAACGGGGGGGGGGGGACTGTACTTCATGGGGAAGGATGTTCCATAAAGAAGGGGCCACCACCGAAAAGGCCCTCATTCATTCATTGGCCACCCACCTTTACACCATAGTGTAACTCTGAGCAGCTTACAGTTGCATATACAGTTAAAACATAAAAAACATTAAAAGGGACATTAAAACCAAGGACACAAGGGGAGGGGTGGGGGAGAATCTTTTATTATTCAATCCCCTCCATTGTGCCCTTCCACCACTGGAGCCCAAGCCAATTGACAGAACCACATCTTTAGACCGTTATGAAAAGAGAGGAGGGTTGGGGCCAACCTCACCTTGGGGGGAGGAGGGGAGATGTTCCAAAGGACAGGGACCAGAGAAGGCCCTCCTGGACCCCACCAGCCGGCAAACTCGGGCGGAGGGTACCCGCAGCTGGCCTCTTCTGCTGGCCCGAGTGGGATGGGCCGGTCCCAGGGGGTGAGACGGTCCCTCAAGTAGCCTGAGCCCCCACCATGGAGGGCTTGGCATGGGATGACCAAGACCTTGAATTGCACCAGGAAGCAGATGGGTAACGTTTCATGGTCCTCCCAGATGACGATCCCTTACCCGCCCTGCCTCCTGGTCCTTGGGAGCTGGGTGGGTGTAGTAGGAGGTAGGTTACCCCCTTTGCCCCTTGCAAGAGGGGAGTCCTTGGCCCTTCCTATGCAGACAGTCTAGATCTCCACCCATAAGCAACTTTGGATGTTGGTGAACCATCAAGAGAAATTGCCCCCAAAAGTCCAGCCCCACTTACTTTCAGCCGCGCCCCAACGTTGAGGTGGAGACAGTCATGAACCTTTGTAAATGTGAGGAAAATCTGATCTTGGGCTTTAATTTTAACCTGGATATAAACATTGAGTTGAAGGCAGATGGGCTGGAAAGGAGGGGCGTGAACGTGGCCCTCGGGGCCCCACCAGTTCCAGAACTTCTGCCGTTGGCCTTGCTTGCCAAAGACAGAGCCGTTGCAGAGGTCCAGGTGCAGCCTGAGACAAGAAAAGCGAAATTAAGCAGGAAGGAAGGTGTGTTTGGGATCTCTAGTGGGGAAAGGAGGCACCCAGCCCCAAAACTGCTCAAGTTAGAATAATGTTGCGCTGCCTCCGTTGTTTTTATGTTTTATGACATATGCCGCTCCCTGGAACTTGTTGAGATGGTGGCTATAGAAATCAAATAATGAAATGCGTCTAGCTGGCGTTAGGCCAGTCACTCCCTCTCTGGCCCAGGAACAGCCAGCCATTCCTAAACCAAAACCTTGCCCGGAAACTGCGGGGAGTTTATTACTTACATCTTCCATAAAAAGCTTTGCAGACGTTTGAAATGGTTGCAAGTAAATGGTGCATCATTTTGCTGAAAACATGACATCTGTGTGCTCCACGTTAGGAAGATTTTAAAAAACCCAATATTTTTGGCTCTCAAAGCTTTGCTCCTTTTCACAGGCAATATGTGCAAATGTAGTCATAACCACCCATGATCACAATCCAAACCATCTGAATTCTGATTAAGATTTATACAGGTAGCCCCACTTCTTTAGTAACCATCCCAAGTTGCAACCGCGCTGGAAGAAGTTATAAGGGTGGTTATAAGTTGGGGACCCCCTGACCCTTCCAGAACGCCTCAGGATGCGGAATAATCGGAGCCTGATCAGCAGGAAGCACGCGAAGCCAGTGAGGATATTTCCCTTCAGTCTTTTCCTCGCGTTGCCCTGTTGGAGGCTGCTTAAAGCTCTTCCTCTCCTTACCTGAGCCTTTCTTTCTGCTGGTCATGTGCCGCCTGGCCCTGGTTGGTGAAGAAGGCCAGAGGCTCCTGGTACTTGCTGTCCTCTAGGATGCTGTAGGTGAACTGGGTCTCCCTCAGGTAAGTAATGAGGATGGCAAGGCGGCCTGACGGGTAATTGAGAAGGAGCTAAGGAAGGATATGGTTTTTTTGGGGGGGGCAGGGGGCAGGTATATTGCAATATTATAGACTTAGCAGCATAGTCTTCATTTTGGTAAATTTTTATTTATTTTTATCGACAAAACTATTCCTGGATAGACCAAAGCTTTATGGAAGAGCCCAGCAGCAAATGCAGAAGTGGCCATTGACTGGAGAAGGCCCTCAAAAGAGAGTCATCCTGGCTTTCTTTCCACCAAGCCAAGAGTTCATCACACCCACACCTAGGGGTCATGAGGAATTGCCCCCCACCCAGCAGGGCTCACCGGGCCTCCCTCTGCTCCCTTTGACAGGTTCCACGTGGCGCTGGTGTCCCCCCCAGAGGAAGGACCTTTGAGCCAAGCCCTCTCCAAACCATCCCTTCACTCTTTCTCTACGTCAGGGGTGTCCAACCTTGGCGACTTTAAGACTGGTGAACGTCAACTCCCAGAATTCCTTGGCTGGGAATTTCCCAAGCCTTAAAGCCGCCAAGATTGGACACACCCCCCTCCCCTAAATGACATTTATTGGTGGATATTAGACTTGGCCCGTTCCATCCGGAAAAAGAAGGAAGAATATTTTTCCATCGTGATAGTATCTTTTCACAGGCTTGGAAGGGTGGCAAAGCTGAGGAAGAAAGCAGAAAAAACAGGAAAGGCAAAGGAGGTCTTCCGAAAAATGGCACACGCATGTGATCGCATGACCTCCCTGCACAGCCACTGAAATGAAAAGGAATTTTATCTCTCTCTCTCTCTCTCTCTTCCCCTCCCTCTTTCTCTCTCCAATTTCTTTGGTCTCAGATATGACAGTTTTAGGCTTCTGAACCGCCAGAGCCTTGGCCATCCATAGAAGTTGAAGAAATAAATAACACAAGAAAGTTAAACTTCAAGAAATGGATATTTAGGATGAAAATAAGGCAGCCGTTCAAGAGATAAGATACGGGGAGACAGAGGTTCCCTGGAATTAATCAGTTACCTCATAACTAGTAGGAATCAGTTACATGGAAACAAGAGATGGATGCAAAAATCCAGATGACCACTAGATAGTAGCAGAGTTATTTTTCTAGTGGCTTCTGAGTTATTGAAACCCAGAAGTGGAAATGGTAGACTGGAGGGCAGGGCCTCTGCCTCTTCCACTGGTTGGCATAGAAAAGAGATCTCTGCCATGGGTTTCTTTTTCTTTTTCTTTTTGCAGAAGCCTTTTGGAACTGGAGACCCACATTGGCCAAGGGTTCTTATGTCCCCCCCCCCCCCCCGGATTAGGAGGACGAGTCTGAGAGAGCCCAGCTGCCAGAAAGGAGCAGGAAGAGCCCGGCTGGTGTCCATCCCCACTCAGCCACCGGAGCTCCCTGAGGGACTTGGTCCCTTCCTCTCTCCCAGGGCCATGGGGGCGGAGGGGGAAGCTCTCCCAAGGCTCCCGGGGGCTCCTGGGCCAAGAGGCTGGGCAGAAATCAACCAAGTGCGTGTGTGTGTGTGTGTGTCAGAGGAAGCCCACAGCACTTTATGTTTCTAGGGAGCCAAAGAAAAAGGATGGAGGGGATTCCCTCCACTTTCCCAATGAGCCTGAGGTCACTAAGTGAGCTCCCTGTACCCCTATTGAGAGCCACCTACCTTCAATTGCTCCGCTCTGAATTCCAAGTCAATCTCCAGGAGCTCTTTGGGTTCTGGAAGCCGTTTCTTTAGGATGGGGGCTTTCGGTTGGGGTGGGTGCTCTGATAATTTGAAATTAATTTTGGTGCCTGAAATACGTTGAAGAGCAGACGAAACCGTTTAGAACGTCAGCAGGGATTGCAGGGGATTTGTCTGCTTTTGCCAAAGGGAAGAGGGAAGAGGCTTCCTCCTCCTGGCGCTTTTCTGGGGAGGCAGAGGAGGAAGGCCCCATTTGGAGGCATGAGCCGGGGGGGGGGAGGGGGAAGTTAGGGGCTCCGGACGGCTATACTCACATGGGCCAAAGTTGATGTATTGCATAAATATCTCTCTGTATCGCTCGATGCCCCGCTCTTCTAACCTAGGAGTAAAATAGTTGGAAATAAGCCACCCGTAGGCGAACTGCAAGGCGTTTATGCCCTAAAAGCAGCCGAAGGAAATGGGCATCACAGAAGTCCATCCGATCCGTCAACAAGGCAGGTCAGAGAAAGCAGACGGCTCTCGGTTTTCCTACTGAGCCAAAGAAACAAAGAGGGGCTTTGGGACCCCTCCCCATCTTCCTTTATCCGAAGGTCTTTTCATTCAGTAGGAATACGGTCCTTGGCAAACCTCAGTCTCCCACAACTGGGCTGCAGTTGGCCTGGACGTCCGCTTCCCTCCACACGTTTGCAGCCCTGAGCTGATATCAACATGGCCCGTTTATTTAAAAGGGCCCTTCCCCAGGACCCTGTTTCTTAGGCAGGCTATTCTGACCTGGCCGGACTTAAATGTGGCCACGCCCAGGGCTTTATTTTGGAATTGGGGCTGCCTGACAAAGTCACACTAAGATGGGGGGAAATATTTTGCAGGGCAGGGTGGAAATGAAGCATTCGGTGTGGGCTGCAAGAACCTAAATGACCGCTGGAGGGCAGCAGGGAGCTAAGAGCTTCGGAGAGGCGGCTGGGACAACGTTGCTTACTCTTCTATTAGCATCCTTTTAGTCCTGCTCTCCATCTTTGTAACGGACAGTCGGCCATGAGGACGGATGTCGATTTCGCTGCCTCGCCTCTCCATCAGCTCCTCTATCACATACTGGAAAACCTCTTTGTAGGTCCTGCAACACAGAAACTACAAAGGAGCCCAGGGGTCAGAGAAGGGAGGAGGGCCGCCACGAGCCCCGCTTAGGTCTGCCATTGGCCTTTCGGCATGCCGTAATCTCCGGGAGCGAATACGCTGGTTTCGTACCCTAATGTGGCTCATGGGAGCCTCGCGGTTTCTCTTTTAAACCGGAAAACCTTTGATTGACCCAAGGGCTTAACTGAAGGGCCTTCTCCGCTTGGTCAACGCGAGCCCTCTGCCTCTGCACTGCGGCTGAGAGCCGGGTCCTCCAGAACTGCTTTCCTGGATGTTTTCTACCCTGGGGCTGATGTTCTCCCGGACGGGGATTTCCCTAGAGGTCTAGATCTTACTTTTCATGGTCTCTTCAGCCATCCCTGGTCAAGAGTCCCAGTGGAGCTGCTAATATGCACTTACTTTATATATCTGTATATAATATATTCACACACGTTGATCTATTGCCTTCGATCCCATGGACTCTAGGCAATATGCAGATCATCCTCATCTTTTAAGGACCCCATAATCCCTTGCAGGCTGGAGTCTGGGCAACTGAATGGAGCTAGCACAGGGTTTTCATGGCTGGGTGCCCTTCCCTGTGGCCAATGCTGAGTTTTGTTCAGCAGATATACATTCTCAGTGTCTAGGCAATGTACAGATGCCATGGATAATGAAAAGGAGCATGCAAAGGCAAAAATGAGGATCAGCAGTTTTAGCTCTGCTCACTTTCTAGAGCTAACAAACAGCTCCGTCCGCTTCTTCCTTCTTTGTTGTTCCACTTAGTGAAAGAAATAGTAGCACACAACAATCAGCAAATGCTTTAAAAGCAAATTTCAAATTTGAGGAATAATTACAGAGGGTAAAGGCTGTTTATTAGTTTTAATTGTGGGTGATGTGATTTCCCCCCTAATGCGTCTAATGTGGCACAGACTTCTTATATATAAAGTTTTTAGGAAGGTGTCATATTTTATGGTTATTTTTTTTTTTAGTCCATTGTTTTGCATTGACATTCCTCCTCAATTGAAAACATGATGTCTAGTATCATAGGTATTTCTGCTTGCCCGAGTCCTGATGAGGCATGGCAGTATAAAAACGTAGTTAATACACATTTCAATTTTAAGTGCCTTAAGTGCTTAGGATTATGTACACCCAGAATTTTTTAAATCTTGCTTAACATTAATTATGGTAATAGGAATCATGTTACAGACAGATATGCAAATACGAATTTCCACTCAAGGAATAAAAATTGCACAATCCTTCTCTTACATAAAGTACAGGCAGGGCTGAAGTTACAACCGTCATGGAGTCTGCCCCTCACGGTCGTAACTTTGGATGGCTAGAAAACGAGTCAGTCATGCGATTGACCTGATTTTATGACCTTTTTTGCAGCAGTCATTAAGTGGATCAATAAACTGCGAATGGGCGTGGTTTTACCAAA
The DNA here is from genome assembly GCF_964273705.1 of Natrix helvetica. Classification (NCBI taxonomy): domain Eukaryota; kingdom Metazoa; phylum Chordata; class Lepidosauria; order Squamata; family Natricidae; genus Natrix; species Natrix helvetica. Next base: position 603,054 of record NC_138549.1, read on the forward strand.
AACTGGAAATAAACACTAATTTTCAACAGAACCACCATAAAGATGACTAGAGGAGGATGCAAATGGCACGGACGTGGCTGGGTTGCCGAGTGCCCAAAGGGGGGACTGTCAGGACCTTGAATCTGAATGGTAAGTCGCCCCACCTCCCAGGTAGCTCCGTCAGAACTTAGACTGGTCACTAAGCGATCGGCTGTAAGCCAAGGGCCACCTGTGTCTCTCTACCTGTCGCCCAGTGGTGAACAAAGGTTTTGAAAGCCAATGTGCGCGATTTTGTCTCCTCCAAAAATAAGGATCCTACAGAGAAGCTGTAGATGCCATTAGCAATGGGTATTTTGACCGTTTTCTATGGTATTAGCTTTCCTCCAAAGTCTTATCAGGGGAAACCCGGTTCTTTGTGCAATCGGTTCATTAGGAAATCAGGGAGATTCAGAAAGAAAGACCTACTTGCTCCATCTCCTCTGGCTTCTCCTGCAGCTCCTCTGGGGTCGGCAAAGGCTTCAGGAGGGAGTTGCAAAACTCACAGTGACCCATCAGGCACAGATCGGTGACCGGATGGTCCTCAAAGACACAAAGGCATTAATCTTTTCCCCTCAGACTGAATCAACGGTGAGGAAGTTTCCCAGGTGAGCTTCCTCTACACAGCTCATCCAGCGGACCTCCTCCGTGAAAATCACGGATCTCCTTCAGCAGGAACCTGGCATTCACCTGGCTGGGTGGGAAAGCAGTGGGAGTTGTGGCTGAGTCAGGAGGGTCTCCTTTCCCTTCTGTCGGTGTACATAGAGGGGGAGACCTTGGAGGAAACACCCGGCAACCATTAGCAAAATAGGAAGATATCCCTGAACATCAGGAGGCGGTGAGGAGGAAGAAACCAAGGATTGCCCCTCCCTGACTGGTGCAAATGGGAGAGAAGGGGACACAGGCAGGAAACGCTGCAACTGCACTTTTAGCCAAAGGGGCTACTGCAGTAACAAGACCTGGCCGTCACTGAAGGGAGGCGGAGGAAGGAGCCGGTGGATCAATGCTTATTGGAAATGGGAAAGGGATCTGCCTGAGACTTGGCTCCCAGAGTTTGGTGGGCTTCAGGCTCCAGGCGGCACACTCCTCTCCCCTCCTTTGACACGGCTGCCCCCAAAGGGCCCATGGAGGGGAGCAACCGTGACCGCAGAGGAGCAGGAGGAGGAGCGGGGGGATGCTGCTACTTCCAGATGAAAGCCAAAGGGAGTGCAGGCTTTGCCTACATTGAATTAAAGTGTGGTAGAAAAGCTGCACGGCCAGGCTCACACTGGCAGGGCCCACTTTTGAAGGGGGCAGGGTACCACGGTTGCAGAGTCCTTCCCTGGCAGAAGAGGCAAGCCAAAAGGGGGTGTCATCTGCTCAAGCCCCCTCAGAGAGACTGCTGGGCATTGCCTGCCCACAATCAGCGGGTCCTTGCAGAAGAGCTGAAGAATCAAGAGCCTCTCAGTTGCACCCAGAGACATCCTGCTCCTCTTCTCTACGAACCCCCCCCCACACACACACCTTCATTGGCATCATTACTCTAACTTTTATTACTCTGTTGCTTTGCGTGGACACCGAGAGCTTCTGCACTGGAGACAAACCCCTTGCCTGCCTTATCACCCTTGGCCAAATAAACAATATTCTTATCCTGTCCCATCCCCTCCCATCACATCCTTCTGTTCTGTTCTGTTCTGTTCTGTTCTGTTCTACTCTATACTCTACTCTACTCATGTGGGATGCTCTCTTCTATTCCCAAATAATTGATTCCCCACTTGATTCTGGGACACTGTTTATTAGCGTTCAGTGAGACTCCTTTAACCTGTTATTTTCCCCATTTACTAGCCATATAAATTCTCTTAAATAAAATAAAAAATAAATCATTTTCTGGGGCTTGGTTGGTATGCCATTTCTGAATTATTTGGAATCTTGATTTAAAATGTTGGATTTTCTTAAACCTCAGATTTAACTCTTTGGATAATTTTGCAGAAGGAAACCCTCGCGTCCCCTTTCCATGCAAAAAGCTTTGAATTTGTGTTATTTTTATCTGCTATAAATATCCCGAGTTTGCATCAAAAGCTGGATAATCCTGTTTCTTGGGAAGAAATAAGAAATCTGAAATCTCACCTCATCTTCGATAAAAGACTTCCTCTTCTCCTCCTCAGTGGTGCTTTCTTGAGGTTGGCAATGCAATGTGTGAAAGGGATTTCATTAGGGGAAAAGGGGGGGGAGACAAAAGTTAGTCCCCATAGAAGAGAAACCCACCCCCCACGTTTGCAAGCAAACATCCAAGCTCAGATAGCAGCAAAGACTCCAAAATTAATCTTTTTTCCACAAAAGAACAAACCGGGTGAAACAAGACATAGAAACTACCTAGGAAAAATCCTGAATAAATGAGACTCAGACTTACAAAACCTAACTGTGAAAAAAGACCCACCAAAAGCAATGAGAAATAATGACCAATATAGGTATCTGAACACTTAGCCCTGGAAAAAATATAACTTAGAAAAACCCATAAAAGTACATCGACCTCTTCTTTGGCTCTGGACGGACGATCTGATTCTTAGGCACAGGTGTTTGCACCTCTATCATACGCACATTCCTAGACTAGCCATTACAGATGTTGTTGCCTATGCTTTGGTTCTCCTCCATGGCCATTTTAAGACTCCCAAGGCTGGCTGGGGAATTCTGGGAGTTGAAGTCCACACCTCTTAAAATGGCCACGGTGCAAAAACACCACTCTAGCATATAATATGCTGTGATTTATAAAGCAAAGCTTGGATGGGGTGCTTTCTGCTGGTACTCTGGAAGGCAGGCTGTCAGGCCTGCAGCCGTTCTTTCTTTTGGATCTTTGGCCTGCCACCCTTCCTATTATTCTACTGTGAATTTTCTATGGTGGGAAAATGGGAGGGGGCATTGTATGGAGTTAGATGCTATGTAGCCATAACAACATTCTTTCTAGAAAGCCAAGGTCATCCTTTGTCTCTGCACCTCTGCCCCTGACAGTGGCAGTGGGAGGTTGACATGGCAGTGGGAGGTTGGACCATGGGATGGACTTGTGGGTGTGGGGATGGAAGATCTTGAACGTTCAACTGCGGGGATGGGGGAAACCGGGAAGCTTTCAGATTCGGGTTTTCCCAGATGTGCCAACATGGCTCTCTTCATAAATGGGAACTTTGAGCAATACTTTGCCTCGGACTCTGATTTAATTTTGGATTCTATTTGGATAAGCTGCCAGAGGAGTAGAGAAAGCCCCCTTCTCTCCTGCAAGCCCTTCGGTCGTCTCCTTCCTGCTGTCTTGTCTTGAAATGCCAGGGATGAGTTCACTGATTTTTAGGTCATAACTTAGTCTTAATTTACAGGTACAGGAAAAAAACCTGCAAAAGTTTGCAGAGACAAACAATTGAGGAGCCTTTGCCGTTTCGTTTCTGTGCCGAACTCCTGAGGGTTTCAGAGGAACTTTAAAACAGGTAGTCCTCAAATTACGATTGTTCATTTAGTGACTGTTCAAAGTTACAACAACAATGAAAAAAGTGACTTATGACCACTTTTCAGCGTCCCCAGGGTCACACGATCAAAGTGGGCAACTGACTTGTATTTATGACGGCTGCAGTGTCCTGGGATTACGTCAGGGGTGGGTTCCTGCCGGTTCTAATCTCTTCTATAGAAGAGTTTCCACAAATCTACAGTGCCGTTTAGAACCGGTTGCAGCTCCCTCCCCCCGCCCGTCCGCACACCATCAAGATGAAGAGCGAGAGGAGGAATTCTGGGAGTTGAAGTCCACAAGTCTTAAAGCTGTCAAGTTTGAACACCCCTGGGGGTTTTTTTTCTAAAGGGTTAGGGGTGCAAGGGTCTTGTCACTGGACAGCTTTTAAGACTTGCGTGCTTCAAATGTCAGAGTTTCTGAGCCAACATTTTGGTTGCGAAGCAAGAGCGTTGTTAAGTGAGTTTCACCACATTTTACAAGATGGCCATGCCCACCCAATCACATGGCTGGCAAGCCACTCCCACCCGGTCACATGGCCGGAAAGCCACTCCCACCCAGTCACATGGTCAGCAAGCCACTCCCACAAAGCAGGCCACACCTACAGAAGAGGTTCTAAACATTTTTGAAACCCACCATTGGATTACATGGTCCCCTTTGGCCACTTTCTGACCAGTTGAGGTGGAAGATAGGTTCACTTAACAGCCGTGTTACTAACTGAACAAGGGCAGTGATTTGCTTAACTGCTGTGGCAAGGAAGGCCGTAAAATGGGGCAAAACTCGCTTAACAACTGCCTCACTTGCAAAGAGGTACTTTGGGCTCAATTGTGGCCGTAAATCGAGGACTACTTGTAGAAGATAGCATACCAGTCTCCAGCTCGGTCTCAGATGTTCCTTCCTCTGCTGCATGATGCAATGTTTCTGCTGAATAACAACAACAACAACAACAGAACACAACTGTCGTCCTGAACAGATATCAGCCTTCAAGAGACCCCACATAGGACCCTCCAGGTACATGAAAGGTGGCTGGAGAAGCAACACCAGGGAAGAATTCAGGATGGACCTACAAGGCAGGGGGATTACTAACGAGTGCAGGGAGGTTGGTTTAACAAAGGCCTCGGCATGGGGTCCTTCCCCTGCATGGGGTCTTCTCTCTTCTCCCTGCTTCCCCCCCGTGATGCTCACGGATGACCTGGGGACAAGGGAAGGCCTGCCTCTTCCGTCCAGAGGGGGAATTCTCAAGAAAAGAACTTTGTTATAGCTTTCAAAATGTAGCAGAAGCTGCTTCATCTTTAGCCCATTTGAACTGGTTCCCTTTAGGGTAAGACAGGGGGCAGGGGGCCGAACCAAATACTTTTCCAATTCGCCATGGATAGATAGAGTTTAAACTCTATCTATCGAGGATTTGGACAGGTTACATGGACGTCTGCAACCCACCACATGTTTATTGGACCCGTGTCCCTCCTGGCTTGTACTGGCATCCTGGGAGGTTACGCGCGACTGGCTCCTGGGCCTAGTGAACGCTTCGTTGGGTGAGGGGTTTCTGCCGGCCGCCTTGAAAGAGGCGGTTGTGAGGCCCCTGCTCAAGAAGCCTTCCCTGGACCCAACGGATCTAGTCAATTATCGTCCAGTCTCCAACCTTCCTTTTTTAGCGAAGGTTGTAGAGAGTGTGGTGGCACAACAGTTTCCACGTCACCTGGAGGAGAATGATTATCTAGACCCGCGCCAGTCCGGCTTCCGACCCGGGCACAGCACGGAGACGGCCTTGGTCGCGTTGGTTGATGATCTCTGGAGGGCCAGAGATAGGGGTTGTTCCTCTATCCTGGTCCTATTAGATCTCTCGGCGGCGTTCGATACCATCGACCATGGTATCCTGTTGCACCGGCTAGAGGGGCTGGGAGTCAGGGGCACCGTTTTACGGTGGTTTGGCTCCTACCTCTCTGGCCGGACGCAACGTGTGTTGGCAGGGGAGCAGAGATCGACCCAGAGCCCCCTCACATGTGGGGTGCCACAGGGGTCGGTGCTCTCGCCTCTCCTGTTCAACACATACATGAAACCGCTGGGCGAGATCATCCGTGGTTTTGGGGTGGGATATCATCTGTATGCTGATGATACTCAGCTATACATTTCCACCCCAAACCACCCCAATGAGGCCGTTGAAATGATGTCCCGGTGTTTGGAGGCCGTACGGGTCTGGATGGATGGCAACCGACTAAAACTCAACCCTTCCAAGATGGAGTGGCTGTGGCTTCCGGCCTCCCGGTTCAACCAGTGGCTTCCATCTCTGGCCATTGGGGGCGTGCAACTGGCCCCCATGGAACAGGTGCGCAATTTGGGCGTCCTCCTGGATGCCCGGCTGTCCATGGATGACCATGTAACAGCCGTGGCAAGGGGGGCGTTCCATCAGGTTCGCCTGATGTGCCAATTGCGCCCCTTATTGGACCGGGATGCCCTACGCACAGTCACCCATGCGCTAGTGACGTCTCGCCTGGACTACTGCAATGCTCTCTACATGGGGCTTCCCTTGAGATGCACTCGGAGACTGCAGTTGGTCCAGAACGCGGCCGCGCGGGTGATTATGGGGAGGACTAGATACTCCCCTGTAACACCTCTCCTGCGTGAGCTGCACTGGCTTCCTGTAGTCTACCGTGTGCGTTTCAAGGTTTTGATTATGATCTTTAAAGCGCTTCATGGCACAGGACCTAGTTACATGCAGGATCGCATCCTGCCCCATACATCCCTACGACCAATCCGCTCACAGAGAGGGACTTCTTCGGGTGCCGTCCGCTAAACAGTGTCGGGGGGGCAACACCCAGGAGCAGAGCCTTCTCTGTGATGGGCCCAGCCCTGTGGAATGACCTCCCCCGTGACATCAGGATTATTTCCGATCTCCGCTCCTTCCGTGTACAGCTGAAGACCCACCTCTTTCAATTATCTGGCCTGGCTCAACCGTAATTTCTTTTTTCTTATTCCTCCTGACAGTCGTTTTAAATTTTTAAATTTTTTAAATTGTGTTATTGTAAATGGGATATTTTAATGGTGATTTTTAATTGTCTAAATGTGATGTAATTTGTTACCTCCTCCGTGCATGTATGTCTTTGTATATGTGTATGTTTATGTGTCTGTACATATGTTTTATGTTTTTTTTTTATGTTCTACTGTACGCCGCCCCGAGTCCTGTTTGGAAAGGGAGCGGCTAATAAATTCAAATTTATTATTATTATTATTATTATTATTATTATTATTATTATTATTATTATTATTATTATTATTATTATTATTATTATTAAACAGATGCTGGTCGCATTTGCTGACAATGGCTGACTTACTTACTTCCCTCCCTCCCTCCACAATTGGTTATTTTAATATTAAAATCTATTATATCTGTTAACATTTCTAAATCATTCCTAAATCCTAATGGGACTGGAACTGATACCACTCCAACTTCTGGAATATTAAGGAAATAGCACCATTTTTGCAACTTACTACCTGCTGTGGTCTCACTTTTCTCTTTTCCATCTGTGCTTCTCTGGTCCTTCGTTTCTATTTCTAAATGAGAGATATTAAGACAAGAATCAATGATTTATCAAGAGAATCGCCTTCATTTTGTCCCTCACCACACCCGAGGCCATCTGGCCAATCTAGGACCTCTGGGGAAGAGAAGCCACCTCTTCTCTGAATCGCTTTTCCTAACTGCAAGGAGACAGAGGAAGGGGCTCTGCCGACCCATCTTCAAAAAAGGAAGAAAAACAGATCCAGGAAACTACAGACCTATCAGCCTGACCTCAATACCAGGAAAGATTCTGGAAAAGATAATCAAGCAACGAATTAGCAAACACCTAGAAGCAAACAAAGTAATAGCCAAAAGTCAATTTGGGTTTGTCAAAAACAGATCATGCCAGACTAATCTTATTGCATTCTTTGACAAAGTGACAAAATTAGTGGACCAGAGGAATGCCGTCGATATAGTTTACTTGGACTTCAGTAAGGCATTTGATAAAGTAGACCATAACCTACTACTAGATAAAGTAGAAGAATGTGGGTTGGACAGCATCACCACCAGATGGATTCGTAACTGGCTGACCAACCGCACTCAACGTGTAGTCCTCAATAGAACTGCATCTACATGGAGGGAAGTATGCAGTGGAGTACCCTAAGGCTCTGTTTTGGGCCCAGGACTCTTCAACATCTTCATCAATGATTTGGATGAGGGAATAAATGGGGAACTCATCAAATTTGCAGATGACACCAAGCTGGCAGGAAGAGCCAACACTCCAGAAGACAGGCTTAAGATACAGAAGGATCTTGACAAACTTGAACATTGGGCACTATCTAATAAAATGAAATTCAGTGGTGAAAAGAGTAAGGTTCTACATTTAGGCAAGAAAAACGAAATGCACAGGTACAGTATAGGTGGTACCTTGCTCAGTAGTAGTAACTGTGAAAGGGATCTTGGAGTCCTAGTGGACAACCATTTAAATAGGAGCCAGCCGTGTGCAGCAGCTACCAAAAAAGCCAACACAGTCCTAGGCTGCATCAACAGAGGGAGAGAATCAAGATCACGTGAAGAGTTAATACCACTTTATAATGCCTTGGTAAGGCCACACTTGGAATACTGCATTCAGTTTTGGTCACCACGATGTAGAAAAGATGTGGAGACTCTAGAAAGAGTGCAGAGAAGAGCAACAAAGATTATTAGGGGACTGGAGACTAAAACATATGAAGAACCGTTGCAGGAACTGGGTATGTCTAGATTAGTGAAAAGAAGGACCAGGGGAGACAGGACAGCAGACTTCCAATATCTTAGGGGTTGCCACAAAGAAGAGGGAGTCAAACTATTCTCCAAGGAACCTGAGTGTAGAACAGGAAGCAATGGGTGGAAACTAATCAAGGAGAGAAGCAACTTAGAACTGAGGAGAAATTTCCTGACAGTTAGAACAATTAATCAGTGGAACAGAAATTGCCTCCAGAAGTTGTGAATGCCCCAACACTGGAAGTCTTTAAGAAGATGTTGGATAGCCATCTGTCTGAAATGGTATAGGGTTTCCTGCCTAGGCAGGGGGTTGGACTAGAAGACCTCCAAGGTCCCTTCCAACTCTGCTATTGTATTGTATTGACCCCCTGTTTCCTTGCCCCCAGCAACCCCCTCCTTGGAAGCCCAGCCCCTCAGCCCAGCTTCCTCCAGAACCTACTCAGCATGCTGGAGTCTTCGGAGCTGACCGAGTAGCTCCATTCAGTCTGAGTCTCCAAATCAGCAACTTCCCGTTTTCTGCAAGGAGGTAAAACAAATTCTGGAAGAATTTTCCTATCAGGAAGCATGTCACAAATGCTTGCCTCTTAGCAGAGGGACTATTTACCTAACTGCTGTAATAATTTATACTCACATGAAATTATGATAAAGAAGTGTACATAATTATTAAGTAACAAATTTCACCAAAATACATTTTTACAAATCCATGAATCAACTAAAAATGTCACCATCTTGTCTACAAAGCAGCTGATACTAGTTAGCTTACCTTATGCCAGAAGGAGCCAGTCTGAAATATCAAATCAATCTGGAGCAATTGAAGCTCCAAAAGCTTTTCCATAATCAATTATTTTATTTATTAAATGTATATGCCACCTATCTTGCTATCCAATTATAAATGGGGGGGACTTCAATTGCACTGTTGTGGGTATTGTCTTTGACTTTGTTTTCCTTATTTTGCAGATATGACACTTAAATATATATAACTCGATAATATTATCAAGTATATGATGTAAGCAGAGGAAAAAATGATGCATAATAGTGTTTATTGTCTATTGCATTTCAGAATTACTTTATCTGCAAATGTTTTCAAAATGCTTAGACAAATATATTAAATCCATTTCACAAAAATAAATTGTTAAAATATATATATAAGTGTACATTCTTGGAGGCAAGGCCATTGAAAACAGCTGAAAATATATTTTGAATTCATTAATTCATTCTCTATATTATGAATCTGTCAAATCAGAGTGTGTTCCTATAATTATGTTGGTAACAATGCCAAAATAAATTGCTCTATTTCTACCTAACCTCCTAACCCATGATATTAGTTACACCCTATATAACTTCTAAATCTTCCAAATATCAAAAATGAAAAAAGAAATAGGAAAGAGAACAATTGAATACAATTCTGCCTCTCTCTTGGTTGTAAGGATAAAAAATATCAAATGAATGCTGTCCTTCACTTGCTTACATTCTTGCACTGGTGAATTGGAGCCACTAGATGGCAGCATACACTGACTAGATAGTTCCGTGTTTCTTTGCTGCCATCTACTGAGTGTCTGAATTTTTGCAGATCTGGTTGCCCTATTTAACTAATTGTTTTTTAGATAGACAAATAGTGCAATTCCTGCTATTGGAAAGAATGTGTTTGAAATAGGGAGAAATGCCTCTTACTTGGGTGACTGAGTTTCAGGAACTGAAGCTGACATAGGTCTTGTCTGCAAATCTACACGGAGGGAGGGGAAAAAAGCTTTTTAAAATCATAATAAAAGTGGGAAAGTTGCTTTTATCAGCTCTACAAGGTACAGTACAGGATTAGCAACTAATTTGTAACTAAATCCTCAAATACATTAAAGTTGTCACATTTGATGTTTGTTTATGTGGAAAGTTATCACCCAGCCCTCTCCCAGAAAAATGAAATATCCTAGGAAATATTGAAATGGCAGAATATTTCCCTGGATGTGAAAAGGAAGAAACATGTTTTATAAAGAGAGAATAGCTCCTTGTAGCTTCTTGCCTCCACCCACTTTGTCAATGGGCCATTAAGGTGGCCAAGCCAGTCCCTTTACATAATAGAGAGTTCTCCCCTTCAGCTCCAGGGGGATGGGATTAAGGCATGATAATATTGGCCCTTTACCCAACTCCCCACATGGCATCAGAGAACTCAACCAAACCTGGATTCAAAACACAGCCTAGAGAGTTGCCCCTGCATGACCCCATGGGAGTCTGACAACCAATCAGAAGACAAGATCAAGATCAAAGGCCAGAGAGGGCATAAAACCAGGGACTCAGCATCTCAGTCCTTCCTTCCCTTCTTCTCCACCAACACTGAAGCATGTGATCACCTTTTCTGTTCAGGACTCAGGCCATGTGGTCCTGTCCACCATTAAAACCATCTTTCCAAGCAGCCTCCATGTCTCCAGTGTCTTTTTCCCCACTTGGAGCCGAACTCAGAATTTATTGGTTAGATGGGTTTTTTTGTAATGAGAATTTAAATCAATTTACTTAATGCATTCCAGAATATTTCATGTCAGGGATTATGACTTGCATTGTGTCTGTGCAAGACATTTGATATGTGTCCTTATCAAGGGGACAAGGATAGGCGCCTTGCAAGCTGCAGACCTCAGAGACACATAGAATGTTTTGGGGGGACAGATGGATTTCAGTCCCTACTGAGGAAAACGCCATATCCCATTATCACTTCCTTGACTTAGACCAATCCATCTCCAGATGCTTTTAACCTTTAAAATAATATTTAGTTAGGGTTAGGGTTAGGATATACAGGGCACAGGTTGAACAGTTTATGGAAGAAGCTCACGGAATGCACTTCCAGGCAAACATAAAGAAAATAATCTACAACTACCTTTTCCTAAAGTTTGATTCGCATTTTTTGGGTAACCTTCACGAAGAACTCTTGATTCCTCTTCATTTGACACTGCCTGCTCCCTGCTCCCCTCCGCCTGGCTGCCACTCTCGTTCAAAAAGCGATTACTTTCTGCAATATATGTTTCTATCGACCACTGAGCAAGATCCGTTCTAGCCACAGGCTTCTCCTCCTGATGCTTTCTGACATTTTCCACGGTGAGGAGAGAGCTGGAAAGTTTGCTACCCTCTGGCTTGGGTGTGGGATCTGGGGAGGATTCTGAAGGCAACTGGTTTTTGCTACCAGTGTTTGTGAGGTTTGGGGTCTTCGACATTTTTCCAGGGCATGAAACAAGACTGTTTTCTGAAAGGAAAAAGCATTGCTATATTATTTCTTCAATTAAGATAAATGCGCTTTTCTAAGAAATCATGCAATATTTGATTCAATATTATTATATTTGTTTAGTGCTATTTTTGAACTCAGACTTAGCCTTGAGCACCAAAGATTCCAGAAGATGTTATAAAATACATCCGACTGATCTTCAGCAAGTTTTATATTCACTTTCTGGAACTCTGGGTTAAACGTCTTCACATCACAGGCTTCAGAGCTGAAACAGGGTGCATATAACGCCATCAAAATTGGCTTTTTCACAGATTGTACCAATAAAAGAATTCTGTTATGGGGTACTTGATCTCCTGTGTTTGCTGGAGGACACAACCAAGGTATGAGTTATAAAGCTGGTCAGCATATTCTTTATTATTAACCTTCCCCAAAGGGAACAAGAATGGAAGGGAAGCAAAGAAACGTAGGGTTTCAGCCCCAGTGTGATTATGCTGTCCAAACTGGATAGTAAAACAACAGAATTGGAGGTCGGAATCCATACTGCAGAGGTGGCTGGGAAATTCTGGGACTTCAAGTCCACAAGTCTTAAAGTTGCCAGGTTTGGGGACCTCCCAGGGTGGGATTACCCTAACTCTCTTTCATAATTCCCTGAGATCGTTTAAGGAGAAATAACAATTGTTTTAAGGACAAAACAGAGATACCAACTTATTTTAATAAGGCAACCTCTGAGTTTTTAGTACAGTACTGAGTGGGCTTTTCTCTTAACTCAGTCCAGTAAATCATTTGCATGGGTGGTTTAGCAATAGCTCTGTCCAAACACCACCAAAAGATTTAGAAGGTAACATGCAAAACAGCCAAGATTACATCTCCCCCTTCCAGGTTAAACTTGAGATAGTATCTAATATTTAGAGGTACACCCCCCCCCCCTCTGTAGTAACTACAATGTCAATAAGGAAACTTCCAGGCATAGAAAGATTTCTTATGAACCCTCAGAATGAAGCATCTAGGTTGATGGAAGATTCCCTGAATTGGCCAACCATTGAGGACTGGGGCTTCCATAGAGAAGAAGACAGAGAGAAAGCAACCACCATTTTGTATCTCAAAAATGGAGCACAGTTTTTAAAGGTAGGAAAGCATCAAATGGTATCCTGCTAGATCACAGTTCTATTAACTTTGTTCTAGCTATGGAGAGAATATGAAGTAAAGATCAGAAAGTCATTCAAATTCAGATTCGATTGATTGATTGATTGATTGATTGATTGATTGATTGATTGGATTAAATTGGATTCATTTGATTGAACGATTCGGCTATTGGTGATGCATGGTTTTTACCTGCTACTCTGCTGGCACTAAGGAGAGTGGCAGAAAGTTGCCACCACTATGAATTTTGCAGACGTCCCTGTTCCAAAGGAGGGTTCACCACCCACTCAGCATCCTTCTTAAAATATACTGCTGGATCCTTTGTGACAGTCCACGAGAAGGCAATGAAGCTCTTTTGCAACCCTGCCTTCCTAGCAACTGGTATCCAGGTCCAATATTCAGAAAGTTCCATAAAGCCATTATGACTAATAGTTACAGGTCAACTTCTCCTCCATGACACGATCTAATCTTAACACATGGTCACATTTTATACAATCAGGATTCTATAAATGAATAAGGAGGGCAATTACATATACCTATCAATCACCCATTGTGCACCATGAAGTCACTTAAGAAGGGTTATGGTATGGTGGTGATAATACTACTCTAAGAAGATACTGGTAAAGGGAGAATTTTAGTGGGAATACACTTGGGAGTTTTTTGCCTCTGGAAAATTCTGGATGGACTGGCTCAATAATACTTTTTTCCTGTTTGCTGTTAATTAACATTTTTCAAATGTAAAACATTTTATCATATATAAATATGTTGAATTTCTTAATGGTGCTAGTATTTGGATTAATATCAAATGACAATCCCTTTTGCAGCATTGAATGCTAAAATAGTTCAACTAAGTAAACACTATTAGCCTTGAGATTCATTTGGCCCCTTTTTTAAAAAAAAGAAAGAAGTAAACAAACTATGTTGGCCTTGAAACTCATTCTTTCCAGTTTGTCTTTAAATAAATGCTGTTCACATTGGGCTCATTCAAATAAACATTAGTTTAATTTGGGAAAACAAAATACAACTTGTTTCCTATTTTAATAAATAAATGAATGTGTTACTAGTGTTCAAACTTGAAATTCTTTTTTCTTAAAAAAAGATTTGTAAATGCATTAAAATGTTGTTACTATCACCTTGAGACCCAATATTGTTTCCTCTCTGTTTTTGCTAAATAAATGCTATTCATCCTGAGAGCCTCAAAGGGGATTTTATTTTAAAAAACAGCTGGGATTTCTGATTTTTCTTTAAGAAACATTTTCTTTTTCTTTAAGAAATATGAGAAAATCCAGTTGCCTTTAAAATAATTTTATTGCATTCTTTGACAAAGTGACAAAATTAGTGGACCAGAGGAATGCCGTCAATATAGTTTACTTGGACTTCAGTAAGGCATTTGATAAGGTAGACCATAACCTACTACTAGATAAAGTAGAAGAATGTGGGTTGGACAGCATCACCACCAGATGGATTCGTAACTGGCTGACCAACTGCACTCAACGTGTAGTCCTCAATGGAACTGCATCTACATGGAGGGAAGTATGCAGTGGAGTACCCCAAGGCTCTGTTTTGGGCCCAGTACTCTTCAACATCTTCATCAATGATTTGGATGAGGGAATAAATGGGGAACTCATCAAATTTGCAGATGACACCAAGCTGGCAGGAAGAGCCAACACTCCAGAAGACAGGCTTAAGATACAGAAGGATCTTGACAAACTTGAACATTGGGCACTATCTAATAAAATGAAATTCAATGGTGAAAAGAGTAAGGTTCTACATTTAGGCAAGAAAAACGAAATGCACAGGTACAGTATAGGTGGTACCTTGCTCAGTAGTAGTAACTGTGAAAGGGATCTTGGAGTCCTAGTGGACAACCATTTAAATAGGAGCCAGCCGTGTGCAGCAGCTACCAAAAAAGCCAACACAGTCCTAGGCTGCATCAACAGAGGGATAGAATCAAGATCACGGGAAGTGTTAATACCACTTTATAATGCCTTGGTAAGGCCACACTTGGCATACGGCATTCAGTTTTGGTCGCCATGATGTAGAAAAGATGTGGAGACTCTAGAAAGAGTGCAGAGAAGAGCAACAAAGATTATTAGGGGACTGGAGACTAAAACATATGAAGAATGGTTGCAAGAACTGGGTATATGTCTAATTTAATGAAAAGAAGGACTAGGGGAGACATGATAGCAGTGTTCCAATATCTTAGGGGTTGCCACAAAGAAGAGGGAGTCAAGCACCTGAGGGCAGAACAAGAAGCAATGGGTGGAAACTAATCAAGGAGAGAAGCAACTTAGAACTGAGGAGAAACTTCCTGACAGTTAGAACAATTAATCAGTGCAAAAGAATTTGCCTCCAGAAGTTGTGAATGCCCCAACACTGGAAGCCTTTAAGAAGATGTAGGATAGCCATCTGTCTGAAACGGTATAGGGCAGTGGCGTAGCGTGGGTTATCAGCACCCGGGGCAAGGCAAGTAATTTGCGCCCCCTAACCCGTGGATTTTAGCACTCGAGTCTCTTCCACTAGATTAGTTAAAGAAACCCTTACCCCTAAGCACATGTATTGTTTGTTATGAAAATACTGATGTAATTAAAGTAAAATGCATCTAAATACAAGTTTATTTTCAAACACTTTATTGAGTTTAGTGATCCTGCCTATGCCCTGCTAAGTGTCCAGCGTGCCCCCTTTCAATGCGGAATGACCAGCGTGCCCCCTTTCAATGCGGAATGACCAGCATGCCCCCTTTCAATGCAGAGAGAGACCAGCGTGCCCCCTTTCAATGCAGAGAGACCAGCGTGCCCCCTTTCAATGCAGAATGACCAGCGTGCCTCCTGCACCCCCCCACACTACGCCACTGCCACAGAAGCATCTTTGGACAATGATGGCTCGCTCGGCTAAGAAAGGGAGATGAGCACTGGCCCCTAGAATCAGACATAACCTTTACCTTTTATAAGTATTACAGATAGTCCTTGACTTACAACCACAATTGAGCCCAAAATTTATGTTGCTAAGTGAGACATTTGTTAAGTGAGTTTTGTCCTATGTTAAGAAATTGCGGCCAGTTTCTTGCCACAATTGTTAAGTGAATCACTGTAGCAGCACGGTTGTTAAGTGAATCTGGATTCCACATTGACTTTGCTTGTCAGAAGGTCGTAAAAGGGGATCACATGATCCCACAATACTGCAAGTCATAAACACGAGTCAGTTGCCAAGCATCTGAATTTTGATCATGTGACCGTGAGGATATTGCAACAGTCATAAGTGTGAAAAATGGTCATAAGTCACTTTTTAAAGTGATGTTGTAACGTCAAACAGTCACTAAATGAACTGTTGTAAGTCAAGGACTTCAGTCTGTCTCACTAGGTATAGATATTTGTTAATATTTTCATAATGACCTTTGAGGGAGTTCTGTATACAGTCACAATTAACAGAGAGTGCTTAATTTGAATCTCTTTAGTCATTTCCTACATTCTACCTTGCACTTGGCTAGGAAGAATTTATTATTTAAGAGTATTGCATCTAATTAAGATGTCAGCCTCTGCTTTTTAGTCATCAAAGTTAGGTATTTTCTATTGCAATTATCTAGTATTTTGTATAATTACATAATTATATTCCTTGCTTGAATACTTTCTTCCTGAAGATAACGTAATGATATTTAACAGAATCAAATGCACATTTCTTCCCTTAGAAATCATAAATCAAATCTACAGGTATAGGATGGAGGACATGGTGATGTCTTGGTAATAGAACTTATGCAAGTATTTTGAAAAGATAAAATAATTGCATACAATATATGAGTGAATGTTGCAATGTGGCTGCAAAAAAGGCAAGCACAATTTGTATACTTTTCAAATCACAGGAAGGAAGTGTTCCCTTTCATTCTGTGTTGGCCAAATCGCATGCTGAATTATTGTGTACAATTTAGAGCATCACACTAAGAAGGATTTAGACAGATTCGGAAAATAACAGCAGAAATAAATGCAAGGGAATTTAATATGCTCCAGTTATTGTGTCTGCAACTTTAGGATTATATTACTCAATGGCAGCTGTGTTTTATGTACTCCCAAACACAGAGACTTTCACAAGACCATCCTAATGTCCAAACACTTTATTTTGCTTACTATTGATTTAAATTCCCAAGAACAGAAACTGGATTGCCAAGATTGGTCAAACATGCCTGCTTGCAGAAGAATCATATTATGAGGGGTCTTTGGTGCTCTTTGAGCTTGCTTGTTTTCTTGCAGAGGTTTCATTACCCTAACTAGGTAACATCATCAGTGCTAGTAAGGAGTGTGGCGTCACTAGCACTGATGTTACCTAGCTTGGGTAATGAAACGCAAGGAACTTCAGGGAGCACCAAGGACCCCTCATATCAACCCTGATGTACAAATATTTCTCTTTTATTAGAATCATACTGCTTTACTCCTGAATCCACAGATTGCACACGTCTTATTCTTTAATTAGGCATGAATTTGTATGAATGCAATTTAGTCAACAAACCACAGCTAAGCCAACTATGGCTTTTCATGGAAACAGATTTCAACCCCCCCCCCCCCCAGGTAAATCCATAGTTTGCTTACTCCTAATTATTTCGCTAAGCCCGACCTGTCTCCGCTCACACATAACGTGTGACTTAAATGCACATCTTGATTTACAAGCCACAAGTAAGCAAACCACCACCTGTTTTACACAGCTGCATAAATATGTTCGCCCGCTTTGGTTTCTTCCAGATTACTTGAGGGATGCAAGAGACTTTTGATGTCCCACACAAACATTTAGCGGAACCCAAATTATGTTAGTATCAGAGAAAAAGGTCAGCCGGGACAGACATGTTTCACCCTGGCACGACTTCTATTCTTCGAAGAGCTGCGTGAACGGGAGGGCAAAGCTCTACCGAGCGGATTTCAGCCCCCCCCCCCCCCAGCAGATCTAAGTTGGCCCCAAAAGTAGCAGCTCTGCAATCGCCTTAAAGGCGCAGGAGGTCCGTGGGGGGGGGGGAGAGGGGGGAAGGCCAAGAGCGGCCACGAAGGACCGACAAGGGGCAAATGTCTGGCGTAGGGAGGCGCTGGCGGTGTCTTTAAGGCGCTGTCCCTCCCCGTTTTCAGACTGCTGGACACCCCGCCTTCCTCCTGCAGAACCGGCGGCGGAGGAGCGGGCAGTACCGTGAGAGCTACGAGCCGCAGGTGTAGGCAGGCGAGTGCGAGCGCGCCCCTCTCAGATGTTGCGCCCGGTGCGGCCGGCCCCCCCTGCACCCCCCACGCTACGCCACTGGTATAGGGTTTCCTGCCTAGGCAGGGGGTTGGACTAGAAGACCTCCAAGGTCCCTTCCAACTCTGCTATTGTATTGCATTGTGTTGTATTATGGTATTATAAAAGCCCCTTTGGGACAACCGAGCCGTCTGGGTGAATGAGAGCCTCCATAGACATTAGTCTCATTCTTCCTTTTGATTTTGAGGCGCCCCCTCCTCCAAACAGCAACTGAGGGGAAGAGCCATGTCGGGGTACTCAGGGGACACCGCAGGCATTTCGGAGTGCGGGAAAATGACCCTCTTGGAGGGGAGGCAAATAACTGCAGAGCGGCCTTGAAATCGTCGTCCACAGGTCGCTCTAAGGTTCGCGAGTCTACGGTCGCGCTCTCCGTCCCGCCGGAAGTGGCTCCGCTCTCGGCGGATGTTTGCCTCTCTCGGCTTCCGTAGACGCCGCGGTTCTCCTTCCGCCTCGTCGGTGCTGCTGGCTGGACGGGCCGAGAATGGCGGCGGAGCGGCTGAGCTGGTGGGAGCGCCCCGAGCGGCCCTTGGCGCCTCTCAGCGAGCGGCAGCAGGACTCGGTGCTGGAACTACGCGGGGCCTCGCCGGGGCTGCCCCTCCCGCCAGAGGTAGGCCGGTCCCCTCCCCCGCCCCATACGCGGCGAAGGCAGCGGCGGCAGATCCCGGCTGGTTCCCCTCGCCTTCCGCTTCGCCTAGACCTTGCGGGAGGGTGGAGAAGTGCTAGGCAGGAGGAAAGGAGGCCACGCGGAAGCCCCTGGAAGGGGCTATTGGTAGCGAAGCCCTGGGGTGTCAGTGGGAGGAGTTGGGGAAGGGGTCCTTTTAGGGTGCCCCCCCCGGACCCCCTCGCCCCCTTTGCAAATCGGAGCTTGGTTGTTTTCCTGCAGACTTTTCATTACCCAACTAGGTAACACCATCAAATAATAAGCTCATCCAATGTCAGAAGTGCATCTCTCTCACTTCTGCCGTGTCCTGCGGGGAAATTCCCCGGAGAAAGCAATTGTGTTTGGAGGAATTAGCGGTAAAAGGAATCCAGGCCACCAAAAAAGACGGCTGGACACCCTCAAAGCTGCCCCCAGCCAGAGCATAAAAGAACTCAAAAGAAGCAGCGCAAGATCAGAAGATGGCCAGAGAATCGCCAAGAGTCGGACACAACTGAATGGACAACATCGTCTTCATCACCATCATCCTCATCCTCGTTCTAGAGGGGAGTGGGGTTTGCTCTAGCAAAGCCTCCCAGCCCTGATGAGGCCCCCTAGTTGGGTCAAGAAATGTCTGCAAGAAAACCACCAGGCTCAGAGAGCCCCTGGGGCTTCTCATTTCAACCCTGAGCTACAAAGATTCCCCTTTATTGGGTTGTAAACCTGATTGTTTGTATTGCTTACACAATATGATTAGACATTATTTAAACAGTCTATTATTTTGAAAGCTTAATAGACAGAAGCTAGGGAAAGAAAAGTGAAAATTGTATCAATATTTGTTGGAATGTAGGATGTCAAGATGACATGGGTAAAATTATGCAGCTTGGCTTTTTTTTAGCATGACCTGAATGTTAATTGCAGTTTAATATTAAAGTTTGGCTCTTGGATCTTGTGATTCTTTTTGCTACTCAAAGATTGTGGTGTGTTTATCAGGGTCTGATTCTCCCTTGGTATGTGTATATTGTATGTATACGTATAGTATTTAAAGACTTCACTTCAATATTTTATCACTTAGCAACCAGACATGAATTACTTGTACAATACTGTCAATGCCAGGAGGCTTATGGGCTTCACAGGATGGGAGCTGATTTTTTTTCTCTTTTAACAGCTACCCATAGAAGATTTAAATAGCCTTGTCCAGCCATCATTAACAGTCACACTGACAGCCACAGTGCCAGAGTCTACAGAGAACATTCTTTTGAAAGGATTCTCTTCTTTTGGTATGGAAAATGAAAGAATTGAAACGGCGCAGCAGGTAAAAAAGAAACAAAGACCCAGCAAGATCTCTCTGATTCTGGCGTAATACAAAAAACCCCACAGACTTGAATAGTTATGCAGAGATTCAGTTGCAAAGGAAAAGGTGACAGATCACACAGGAAGAATTTGTGTCTTTTTTTGACTGGCCAGAACCAGGAAAAGGTGTAGCATCCAAACCTCCTTGAATCGAAGGAGGTTTGTTTGGATGCTGCAGCAACAAGCAAATTATCTTTTCCTTTTTAGATTGATATCCCCTGCGCAGCTCTATTTACTAATTTGGCCATTAGCTTTCCAGTTCCAGTTCCAGGGACTGAAATAAGCAGTTCTTGGACAGCTGGTGCATTTGTCTCTCTTCTCTGCGTTTGGGTCATTTTGAGGAGTCAGGCGATCTGCTTTGCCCCCAGAACTCCAGACTGGGCTTTCAACTCACGTTGATGGAGTAAATTTCATGCTCTTTGGCTTGGGTGAAAATGGGAAGAAAAAATGAATGATGGGATTTGTGAGGGAAGGATTGACAAGTTTTATGCAAGTAGTAGTAATAATAATAATAGTAATAGTAGCTGCGAGCCAGTTTGGTGAAGTGATTAAGGCTCCTGGCTACAAACCGAGAGATTCTGAGTTCCAGTCCTGCTTTGGCCACAAAGCCAGCTAGTGGCCTTGGGTTGGTCACTACCCGTCAACTCTGGAAGGAGGCAATGCCAAACTGTTTGTGGGAAACCTTGCCAAGAAAAATGCAGACCTTATCCAAGAAGTGGATACAATTTAGTGGGAGGGAAACTAGGCAGCTCCCTTCCGATTTTGATTGACATTTGATAAATCCTTTCCTATATTTCTTCAACATTTTTAGGAGATTAGCAAACAATAAAGAGAACAAAGTTGTCTGCTTCTTCTGAGCTAAGGGTGATTTTTAAGAGCTTTGTTCCTTCATTGGTCTAGTTCTTCTCGTGGTTTGATCAACTTCATACACAGATGGATCAAGATGAGGAGACCAAATACCGGTATGTGTGTGTGTGTGTGTGTGTGTGTTACTTCCCTTAATTGTAATGTGAATATGTGCAGTATCCATCAATTATGACTAAAGCAGCTGATATAAGTTTAATTCCTCCAATATCTTGTACACTTAGCATTGTTTCTTCCTTTGTTTCATGTATTCCAACAAGATATTTGGAATCTTAAAAGTCATTTTGTATATTCTGTTATTTCTCCGGTTTACGCAGAGCTATTTTCCAATGAACTTGTTTCTCTTTTTTATCATCTCCCTCGCCATGTGTCCTAGTTTTCCAAATGAACCATGGTATGCAAAGAATTACCATACGTTATATTGCACGCAGTAGCTATACAACAGGCAGTCCAAAATTTCTGCATTGTTGTATCAATTCTCCCATTGCTACTACAAACACTTAAAGGGACTCTGGTTTGTGTGTTTCTCCAAGGCTGGCCAGGGCAGCTTATTCTGGATTCGAAGAGCAGTGTGATGCCATACTGAATGACGTGAATTGTGCCCTCCAGCACCTTAAGTCACTGCAGGAACAATACCTCTTTGTCTCAACCAAAACAGGAACCCTGCACGAAGCCTGCGAGCAGCTGTTAAAAGAGCAGGTAACATCAGGGTTGAATGGCAGAAGATAAGGTTAGACTTCTCACGTCCCAAGGCCACAAATGAAGGAATTGACCTTTCGGGGGAGCCTGGCATCACATTCCTTAGACTAGGCATTTTAATAAACTGTTACACAGATAATCATCTACCACCGTGAGCAAATGCCTCACAAGTAAGAAGAATTGTTAGGACAGTTACCTTATCTTTTTAACCTGCCTGTTATATATAATTTAGATTTAGATATAGTTATATATAAGTTAGGCAGCAAACATACCTAATATCCCTGCCTCCTATTTCTCCCACAATAACAACCCTGCGAGGTGAATTGGTCTGAGTGAGAGGGGCTGGCCCAAAGACACCCATGCTTCCATGCCGAAGGGAAGCCTGGGCCTCTCCATCTCCTGGTTTCTAGGCCAGCCCTGGGATGCTGACACCAGACTGGGTCTCATTCTAATGCATGCAACTTGCTACCTGGATCTTAATTAGGAATTAAGAAATAATTGAAGCCCTTAGTTCATTACAATAGTGTTATTCTCTTCTGTGTAACGCTGTCATACCAAGTTTATATCCAAGTGAAATGTTAGAAACTATACTAAAATGTTAATATAAATTTAATCTTCTTCTATATAAATAAAAATGTAATGTTTGTTTGTTCAAAATCTCAAATCTCCGAAAGTTCTTCACCGATTGCTTTGAAATTTTGACACAACGTTGCATTCGAATAGGCACATGTTTTATATACGTATATTATATAGATGTCACACCTGTGACAGGTAAAAACATGCTTTTTTGTAAAAAGATGCTTTTTTGAAAACAAGCGGCATCTGCTGGACGTAAAAGCAACACACGCTATACGATAGCGTTCATTTCTTGAGTATAGTATATTCGGAACAGTTCGGCCTCTCTCCAGCTTCGTCCCGACGGTCCCTTTATATGTGTGGATGGGCTGCGGCTGCACCCTTTCCCCTTTCCTTCCCTCCGACGAGCTTCGTCATTTCCACCAAGGGGAGCCAAAGCCTTTCGGCCTCCCCCTCCCCTCTCTCTCCTCCCCTCCCGCCAGGCCTTTGCTGTCTGCGGCGGGGCGGCGCCTGCCCCATCCCTCGGCTGCTTCCTCCCACCCTTAAGGCGGCCTCCCCCCGCCCAGCCCAGTGGAGCTCCAGAGGAGGTGGAGGCGGAGCGTCTCCTCAGCCCGGCCGGCTGCGCGCACTCTCCACCCCCTCACAGGGAGCCAGCTACGGCCTCGCCAAGGCGGCTCCGACAGGGCGACGGCGGTGTCAGCCTGAGGCGCAGCGGGGCTGGGGCGGCCGTTGGGTGCCCCGTGAGACAGCGATTGCAGTGCCGACGGCATCTCTGGATGGGGCCGTGGCCAGCGGGGGCTGCCTCACGTCCGCGTGGCCAGCGAGGGCTGCCTCATGTCCGCATGGCATGGGGCGGCTCCTTCCTCATCCTCCTGCTCCTCAGGGGATGCCGACCGCCTCCTCTCGCCGCCACCGCTGAGGGAAGCTGGGCCGGGGGGCGACGGCTGCCTCCTCCTCCTCTCCTCCTCAGCTCGGCCAGGCCGGGGCCTGTGGGAGCGTCCTCCGTGGCGGCTCTTGCAGGGGCCACCGTGGCTCACTTCCATGCGGGGGCCGCCTCTGCCGGAGGACTTGCGCTTTCTCTTTTCTTTCTTTTCTATTTAACCAGACTGGGCCACAGCAACGCCTGGCCGGGTACAGCTAGTAATCTATAAATCTCTGCTTTTTAGGAGGCGATTCCACGTTGTATGTGATAGCATGCTTTTAATTACCTGCTAATAAATACTTCATTTCTTTTCAAATAGTCGGAGCTCGTGGACCTGGCGGAAAATATCCATCAGAAACTGTCCTATTTCATTGAACTAGAAAATATTAATACAGTAGGTACAGTTGCTTAGCCTCTTATCATTTCTTTAAAAACAAAGCCCCAGTCTCTGCATTTGAAGTTCTTTCTAAACGTATATAAGGAAGGTTAATAATTAGTACTCATTTAATAATTAGTGTTTTACAGTTGAAATCTAGTAAACAGAAATACACATAGAACTCATTAAAACTTTGTTTCAAGTAAACATGGGTAAGATTTTGCTCTTTGGAGGGTTTTAATTTCCTCTTTAAAGACAACAAAAGAGGAAAAGCCTAAGAAGCATTAAAATGGAAATGCAAGACAATGGAGGCTAGAAGGGGAAGCATGTGCCAGTTATCTCATTGAAGGAGCAGCCCTTCAGAGTCCTCCTGGTGCTGAACGGGGGCCCGAGAGTTGCAGCAGCCTTTGCAGGGTCCCTGGGGTGGATGGCCCAGAGTTACAACGTCCTCCAGGACCTTCAAGGCCAGCTTCTGACAGGTTAGTGGGGGAAACTGTCAGGAGACGGCAAATGGCAATCTGTCAGCTGGGATGCCACAACCATGTAGGACTCGCCTGAGGACGGCAACCGGGACTGCCACCACTGCCGTCGTAAGTCACAGCCATGCGATGTTGCATTTTAGGGCAGTGGGAATTTCACCTACATCCCCAGATTCCTCCAGAGTCCCTCTGTTTTAATCAGAGCATCTTTGTCTTCTCCTCCTAGAGCAGGGGTCTCCAACCTTGGCAACGTTAAGCCCAGAGGACTTCAACTCCCAGAATTCCCCAGCCAGCTGAGACCCCTGTCCTAGAGATACCGGCTGGCATTCTTTCCAAGCCCGTTGAAGGGCTGTGGATTGTGGTTCCTAATTCTTTTATGTTGATGAGAGGTGGGAAAGTGTGATTAAAAATGGTCATTCTAAAGAGAATACTGAATGCATTTTAAAATGGTACAAAATAATGAGACAATGTTAAAAACTATTATTTTTTAAACACTAGAAAGCATGTTGCGTAATAATGTTACTAAATCAAGATTTCTTCGGTTGTGCCTTTTCATTGACTTCTTTGCTTTGCCTCCAATAAGAAATTGAATTCACCTACGCTGTCTGTCAGTAGTGAAAGTTTCATCCCGATGCTGAACAAGCTGGATGACTGCATAGCCTATGTTTCCTCCCACGTAAGTAGTGCTCCTACCCTTCACACTGCTTTAAAGGACATAACTGGCGGCCTCAGGGCGCTCTCTCTCCATCTTTTTAAATTTTTGTTTATTTTTGCACTGACTTTGTGTGGAGAGTCACCTAGAGAGTGAGGCGGGCAGTGTATAAATTTGATTAAAAAATTTTACTTACTTTTTACTTACTTTATTTCAAACTGTTATACCGCCCCCTCTCCCAGAAGGGACTCGGGGCGGTGTACAGTCAGATTAAAACACATAAATACAAGAAAATAAATACAAACATAGTTAAATACTAAATACTTAAAAGAGGAGGCTGTAAAAAACTGTACCTAAAGTAAATCAATTAAAACAATGTTTAAAAATAACCCCTAAAAATACCCAATTAAAAATATCTGCCAATATTTCATTAATTTCTGTCTGGAGGATAGCGCAGTAGAATGGGTTCTTTACAGGCCAAAGATTATGTTCTTTTACTTTTTTTCAGTAGTTAAGTCAGGAGGTATCTAACCGTGGCAACTTTAAGACCCGTGTACTTCAACACCTAGAATTCCCCAGCCAACCATCCCCATGCAGGCTGGGGAATTCTGCGTGTTGAAGTTGCCACGGTTAGATACCCCCTGACTTGTCTAGGGGAATATGGCGTTTTTGCTTGCTTTTAATTTGGTGCAGAGGGAACTTTGACTGTCTAGAATGTTTCTGCACATTCAGTTTGAAGCATGAAATCCATCCTTCCCTTATTCATCATTTAACTTTTTTATTTGTCATTCTTGTTTAACATTCTTTCTTTCTTTTGCAGCCAAATTTTAGGGACTGCGCTGTATATTTGGCAAAGTGCAACCAGTGTCTTTCAAAAGCGGTGCATCTTATGAAAGCCTACACGGTCAACACCCTGCAGGGCCTCACAAATCAGCTAATGAAAAGGGTAGGCTCGTACCTTCAGCAGTGTTAAATCTCTCTTCAAAGAGAATTGTCTGCAAAAATGTCCTCAACCATGTCTTCTTGGTGATGTAAGGATGGGCAGCTTTTTTGGCCAAATGGTGCGTTTTTCTGTGGGATGAAATAAATACCCATCATTGGTGTTCTCTGTTCAACCAGGACCCCTTTCCATTCACATTCGGGGCAGAGAGATAGCAATAGCACTTAGATTTATTTACCGCTTTACAGTGTTTTACTCTCTAAGCGGTTGACAGAATCAGCCTATTGCCTTCAATAATCCGGGGAGAAAAGTGGATTCCGAAAAGCCCCAAATAGATGAAACACTTTTTCACAGAATTGTGTGTCCCTAGTTTGATCCTGACTGGCTTAATGTTGACTCAGCCTTCCGTCCTTCTGAGGGCGAAAAAATGAGGACCCAGATTGTTGGGGGCAAGAGGCTGACACTGAACTGCTCAGGGAGGGCTGCAGAGCCCTGGGAAGCGGTATATAAGCATTAAGGGCTGTTGCTAGGGAAGTCTTGCATCTATAACCGGTTTTTGCCTTCAGCCGTTCACTGCGCTTTGCTTTTTTGCTGTGCTAATAGCTTGTGTTTCCAGGTATTGATTCTTCAGCAGAGACTTCTGTTCTAGAACCAGGGTTTGCTTTCAGTTTCTCCTCAGCACGTGCTTGTGGTTCCCTGGTCTCCTTCAGAGCCTGTCCCTCGGGGCTTCTGAGGAGCAGGGCTCCCTCCCTTCAGTGGAGACTTTTCAGGGACACTGTGATGTCACCGGCAAGTGGCAGTGGCACTGTGATGTCACTGGAGGACATTATCAGTCTCCATTTGGCATTTCAAGGTTGGGCTTCAAAGGAGCAAGAGGGGCATTTTGGGAAGAAGCTTTAGGCCTTCAGGTGGGTTGCTGGGGAATTGCTCGTGAGCTGCCTGGGATCTCCAAGGAATAATAGTAGCTCCTTCCTGACCCCCCCCTCCCCTCCCCCCAAAAATTGCCCTCCAGAGTTATTTTCTACAATTGAGAGATTCAGGCTGAAGAATATATATATATATATATATAAGAATTGCTTAATATGTAATACAGCCCAGGTTCAATTCCCAGTAAGGGTATGGCTAGCTAATGAGAGCTAAATAGCTTGAAATAGATCTATATTAGTCTCCCTTTATTTATCAGCACAAATGCAAAACAAATGTAACAAGGCAACATAAAAAAAGGGCTTTCTGCCTGGATGGCTCCTAGGGTGAGCCGATAGACAGAAAAGGGAAGCAGTATGCTCCCTCCCATATTTGGGCATACCGGGGGTTGTTTGTTTTCATAGATTTTCACGGGTGTAGGTGTGCTGGTCTTGTTGTATTTGGGTCTTTTCCCATGTAAGATTGTTACACGGGAAATCTTACATGGGAAAAGACCCGAATACAACAAGACCAGCATTATATTTTTATATATATAAATTATATACATATATATATAAACACACACACACATACACACACTGTCTTATATGGCTTTGTGTAAATGTTCTCTCCCCCCCCCCCCCCGTTGTGCAATAATGCAGCTAACTTTCTGTTTCTTTTAGGATCCTTTGATGGCTCCAAATTCAGACAACGCCTTTACTTTGTTCTATGTAAAGTTCAGAGCTGCTGCACCCAAAGTCAGGGTAAGTCGAACAGTGGAGGGTTACTGTCAGAAGGAATACAACATTATTATGGAAGGCTATTTACTTTAAACTCAAACAAAACTGACTTGTTTTGTTTATATATGCCTCTACGCCTCCTGGGATACCCTCAAAGTGGACAAATGTATTCAGTCCTGACATCCAGGTTCTGAAGCTGGGTCTCTGGCCAGAGGTGGAGGGTGGGTGCTAAAATGCTTCTGTTATAATAAAGGCTTTGGTGTTTCTTAGAGAACTGCAATGTAAGGGAAGTGAAAGCGAGCAGGGAGTGAGTTTTGCATGATCGCAGTTGACATCCAATATGTCCTTCCCACATATACTTGAATCAAACTTGTGTTGTATTAGCTTCACTTCACTATCTCTTCGTCTCTGGAATTAGCTGCTTTACCTGATCATATTTGGATTTTCGGTTTGGGATTTTATATTCTTTCATTCCGGGTCATGAAATTATATCTAAACCTTCACCTATTAAAACACTGGGAGGTTTGAATTAATAGGATTGCCGGGTAAAACCACTTACTCTAGAAAGACAAAAAGGTGAGATTTTTCACATGGGAAATTCCTAGATATTTCTTCAGAAAAGAGCCTCTCCTGGAGCGCAGAGAGGATTTTGGATAACTGAACGGGATCGAAAGAAAACAGTTTACTTGAGGGATCATTGACCTTTTTTTTTCCTCCTTGTTTCCCTAGACACTTTTTGAACAAATCGAGCAACGGTCTGAGAAAATGCCAGAGTACGTAGACCTATTAGCATTTTATATTAAAATAAACGCAAAATACTGTTCGGTGGCTTGAGGCCTGAGAAGATGACGCCTGATCCTCATTCTCTCCTTGAGCACAGCAGGCCTGGTTGGGGAGACCAACCTCTGGCCCCAGGGAGGCGGCCCCTGGTTCTCCTTGGGCGGAGAGGGCCTCCTTTGGCTCCTCCAGTTCAACCCTACAGAGTCCTAGGGATCCTTTTCAGTCCAGGATAATTTCAGTCCGTTGCAATTCCCCCCCCCTCCCGTCCTGGAAGCCACAGAAAGAGCGTGACACACCAAAGATGCTCCCAAAGGTTGCTGGATTTTGCCTAAGCAGCACCGGACCACTTCCTTTTCTTTTTAAAACTATTTTTTAATTAAAGAGTTTTACATCGCTAGAAGCCAGCGCAGACTGCAATCAGAAGAAAAAAGAATAGGGAAGAAGAAATACAAAGTGCAAAAAGGAAAAGAGAAAAAGAAAAGGAAGAGAAATGGGGGGGGGGGAGGGAATAGAGAAGCGACCCTTAATCTTCCTTGCAACAAGTAGAGGCAGATTAATGGTCCCTGATCCCTTATGAGATTACATGCACAGTTCTGAAAGTCCTCTCCCTCCCCTCCCCTCCATTTTCCAATCCAAAACTCTCATTTCTGTCCTAATGTTGGCAAAAAAACCATCAAGGCTTCTAGAATGTTATAAAACTATTCCATATTTTAGCTATGATCAACAAAGCCAACTTTACATTCCTTTCTTTTGCTTCTAACAATGGAATGGCAGGCCTCAGTCACATCTTGGTGGTTTGCTGCATAATTTCACTCATATGAATGACTGCAGGCCCCCAAAAGCCATTCGCTTTTTACTGCTCATTCTTACCCGAGAAGAGGCATATAAAATGTAAGGAGTTTACTACCCCTAAAATTTATTTTCTCTCTGAAATGTATTATTTCTTTCTTCCCCCCCCCCCCCTTTGTCTAGATACCGGCAACTATTAAATGAAATCCACCACTGTTACCTTAATCAGAGAGAACACTTGTTGGGGCCTAGTATTACTAGCACTGTCACAGAATTAACTAATCGAAACAACAGAGATCATTGCGCTCTGGTAAAATCATATTTTTTACTGTTTTATCTCTCTCTGTTTGCGTTTTCATTTTAAATGAAATGTTGGCTCCTTTTGAATTTAGTAGAAAAATACTTTGTTCATATAAGTATGTGGTTTTTTAGCTTTCAGTGAAATGTATTTTCTCTCTCTCAGTTTTATCACGCATCAAGCCTATTTTTTCTCAACAATTCCAAAAGAGATCAAAATTGCCTGGGGAGCTTTGATTTTATTTGGCCAATTTGCTTATAGGCAGACACCTTTTTAATCTGCTGTGGTTTGAAAGATCCTAGAGAGAGAGAGAATTATTGAACTCATGTTGGCGAAAACCTGAGTGGCGTGTGTTGAGTAACTGCGTTTCCCAATTTGAGTTGCAATAGTGATTTATATCTTGGCTGAAACTGCAAGCGACGTTTCTTTTCATAGCGTTGGGTGACAATCCAGCCCATCCATTTAAGGCTTGGAGAGCAGAAACAGGGAAGTCAGGGCTGAGGCAGCAACGTGACTTTAGCCCTGCCCTGCCCTGATAACTCAGGGATCTGCAGTGAACTATTCCTCCCTGGCAAGCCAGGAGTCCTTGGTGCCCTTTCAGCATTAGGGGAAGCGGTTTAGGGGGCCAGAACCAATATGTCTTAGCCTAACCGTGCATCTATTTATGACTGACTTCAGGTGCGAAGTGGCTGTGCCTTCATGGTCCATGTCTGCCAAGATGAACATCAGCTCTTTGACGAGTTCTTCACAAAACCAACACCCAAATTGGAGTAGGTGACGCTTGTAATACTTTCTTTTATTGTACAAAGTCCTACCAGCAGCATGGCGAGAAATGACCTATTTTATTCATCCCCTTTTAGCTGGATACCTTAGGTTTCATTTCTGGGTGGAACGGGCTGGCCATGGATGAACCCTTCCCATCTTTTGGTGTGTCTGTTCTTCTCTTTTCCAGTGAGCTCTTGGAAAAGCTGTGCTTGTCTTTATATGACGTCTTCAGGCCGTTGATCATCCACGTCCTTCATTTGGAAACTTTGTCTGAGCTCTGCGGGATCCTTAAAAACGAAATGTTAGAAGACCACGTGCAAAACAACGGTAAGTGTAACAAATAAGAATCAAACAATCAAAATAAGAGCATACATTTTAAACATGACTGGATAGTGTATACACAGACAGTCCTTGACTTGTGGCTGATCACTTAGCAACCGTTCACAGTTACAATAGAAAACACACACACCCAAACGCCTTACAACCCAGTTTCAAAATTATACCCCTGCAGTTATTCACCCTGACACAACTGGCTGCAAGGACGTCGTATCACTCACACACAAGCACCACCAATCTTAACCTTAGTAACTAACATTGTTAGGTAAATGTATATGAATAAAATTGTTCTGGTTTTATTCTTGTAAGTCTGTCCATTCTCTGCAGAGGCAGTTCTGCAGTTATTCCCCAATTGGAAAATGAAACAGAATGGCAAGTAAAGAACGTTTACAATTAGAGATCATTCCTAACTTGAGTTCAGGGATCTTTAGAGCAGTGGTTCTCAACCTGTGGGTTGGGACCCCTTTTGGGGTTGAACGACCCTTTCACAGGGGTCGCCTAAGACCATCGGAAAACACATATTTTCGATGGTGTTAGGAACAGAGACACCAGTGTTAAGGTTGGGGGTCACCACAACACGAGGAACTGTATTAAAGGGTCACGGCATTGGAAAGGTTGAGAACCACTGCTTTAGGGCAATACCATTTTCATCCGGATGGAATCAGTGCAGTGTTTCTCAGCCGTGGGAACTTGGAGGACCTATGGATTTCAACTCCCAGAATTCCCCAGCCAGCAGGAGTTCCATGGCTGGCTGGAGAATTCTGGGTCCTCAAGTTGCCAAGGCCGAGAAAGCCCCGGTCTAGTGTGTTTTTGATGATAACTGGGGGAAAGTTGAAGAAAGTGAGAACTTTTAATTTCTCCCCCAGTGAAACAGCTAGGCGCTTTTGCTGCTGGAGTGAAGCAGATGTTGGAGGATGTTCAAGAGCGTCTGGTTTACAGGACGCACATCTACATTCAGACGGATATTATGGGCTATAAGCCTGCCCCCGGGGACCTGGCCTATCCCGCCAAGTTGGAGATGATGGAGGTAAGGGGGGGGGCTATAGGCCTGCCCCCGGGGACATGGCCTATCCCGCCAAGTTGGAGATGATGGAGGTGTGTGTGTGGGGGGGTTATAAGCCTGCCTCCAGGGATCTTGGTCTATCCTGCTAAGTTGGAGATGATGGAGGTGGAGGGGGTTATAAGCCTGCCCCACCTCCATCATCAAAGTGACCTGATAAAGATGCTGTCCCTGGGCTTGGGGCATTGAACTAGGTTGAAAAGCTCATGAGAAAATGGCACAAAGGTGTGTCCAGCTAAACCCATGTAAACACAGAGCTAGCCCTCGACTTAACAATTGACCCTGCAGTTCCAGTCAAAGTAGGTCGTTAAGCAAAATGCCCACTCTGGATTGATGGCTTTCTTGTACGCCAATATTGAAGGAAATTGAACAAAAGTGATATTCTCTAAATAAGATTCAGTATAATTTCAGTCAGTGATTCTGCCACCCCAGGTGTTATTTTTGCAGAAAGACCTTTAACTCCAGAGAGTCACTCCGTACTGAGTGAGATCAGCATGGAGGACAGAGAGGAAGAACTGGGTTAAGATCATTATAATAAGGAATAAAATAAGCAAACAACTTTTATGGCCTCCTTCACAAAATGGGTTTTTCCTGGCAGCAAATTGCCCAGAGCTTAAAAGAGGAAGGGAAGAAGTGGCCTGCAGAGGCTTCCTTGTCGGCTGCAAAGCAGGAAGATCCAGACAGCTGCAGCGAGGTAAAACTTGGTATGTATGTGCAGTTGTGCAAAGTTGTGTCCTTGAAAAAGTCTGCTGCTAATAATTGTATTTGGACACCCGATTCTCCGTGTCTAGAAAGCCCAGGAGGGAAACACAAACCACTTCATTGGCTGGGCTGTAAGGATCAGTCTTAAGTTTTGCTTTGAAAGGTTAGAGCAGCTGTTACTTTCGGCTGCTGTTTTCTGGGCGTTGTTTGGCTCAAAGCATAGCGGCCGATTCTTGCCTTGCCTCGAAAGAGCCTGGTGCTTCAGTCCAAAGGCATTGAAGATGGTCTTGAGGGAAGAGGAAAAGGACAGACATAGATATCATCCTAGGGGGCGGAATGGAGATGATCCCTGGCTATCTAAGCCCTAAATTCTGGAGCTTGGCACCTGGAGGTCGGCCGGCCGGCTGGGGGATTCCGGGAGTTGAAATCCACACATCTTCATGTTGCCAGGCTTGAGGAGCCCTGATCTAAGCCATCCCACCTCCTGCATTTGCAGATACGCTGGAACCTTGCAGTCCTAGAGCCCATAACTCCGTGTCCCCTGCGGATCTCCATGGGATGTGGTACCCTACGGTCAGGAGGACCCTGGTCTGCCTCTCCAAGCTCTACAGGTGCATTGATGTAAGCAGTTAACACTTTTTATTTATTATTATTATTATTATGTGGAAGAACGTAAATCTTTTATTAACGTGCCCCGTTGTTTCAGATGTATTGCCTGGGTAAATAAATCACACTTAAGCAGGTAAAGTGAGGGTGCCAGCTGTATCACCTGTGTCCGTCCTGCCTTTCTCCCCTTCTGCAGGGAACGGTCTTCCAAGGGCTGTCGCAGGAGGCGCTGTCGGCCTGCATACAGTCCTTGTTGGTGGCTGCGGATTCTATTGCTAAAAGCAAGGTCAGGTATAAGCACTCATCAGAAGCCGGAGGAGGGAGGAGTGATTGGCAGCTGGATTCAAGTGGGGGTGGGGGCAGAAGGGTTTGCAGGTTGCCTTCCGTCACTCTGGGTGTCCTCAAAGCTGCTCCTGGTTTCTCTTTGATCAGTTACAGGTCAGTGCTCTGTGTCCACCTGCCTTGACATCTGATGTTGTTGTTGTAATTTAGACTCAAATCGACGGACAGCTTTTTCTAATAAAGCACCTTTTGATTCTTCGTGAGCAAATTGCCCCCTTCCACACTGAATTCACAATTAAGGAAATTTCGCTGGATCTGAAGAAGACCAGAGGTATTGGATTGGGTGGAAGGACTTTAAGGTACCCCAAATGCAGCAGGGATGAGAAACCCTTCAGCCAAAGTTCTTCCTCCTGATCGACCGTTCAGCCCTCCTGGGAAACAGAAGGCAGAAAGCAGGACGAGATCAGCTAAATTTACTTTATTATAAGGCTGCGTTAACAGAATCTTGCAAGGCTGAAAGTACAGACTTCCTGCCCTCCGTGGTCCATAGTGAGCTTGTTTGGTCAGATATTGGAATGGGTAGATAGTGAATCGGACACTCCATGGTTTGAGTACAAAATGCATTTCAATAAAAACTTACCCATAGGCTGATTGTCTGTGGAGATTCTCAGTCACCCAGGCCATGGTTGTCCCAAAGGTGCTTTATTGCCGATCCAAGAAGGCTCCACAAACATCCTGCAGAAAGTACAGCTCCACAACACAGATCCTTTTAGCAGTTCCAAGGAGGCCCCACACCCATTTGCACCACTCAGGTGACCCCGAGGACACGGGGAAACCTCCAAGTGGCCTCAACGGCCCTCTCAAAAGATGCAAAGGACCAGCTGTCTGCAAGGAATATCAATTCTTCCATTGCCCACCGTCCAGTCAGAGCTGAAGAAGCTTCTTGAATGAGAAGCTAAACGTCTCCTTCAAAGAAAAAAACAAGAAAGTCCAGTTGCCTCTTGGAAAAAAGCACCTTTGGGATTATCAACAGGCTGGAGATCACTAAGAAAACATCAAAATTTCATACTGCAATGCGTAGAAAGCCTATGCACGATTTCTATGTGACCTTCAAAATTGACATGAGAATTCTTAGAAGTTCCATTCGATTTGAATTCATAAGATAAATATTCATAAATATTCCTTAAAACCGTCCTCTTTCCTCAGATGCTGCCTTTAAAATCCTGAATCCCATGACGGTCCCCCAGTTCTTCAGACTAAGTAGCCACAATGCAATCATCCAGTTCTTACTGGAGGTAAAAAAGAATGCTTCTTCCAAATGTCAGCCTGCCTGGGGAAATCCCTTTGGGGGCCTGGCCGGTTCTGAAGGCCCCTCTGCATTCCCCTTGTAGGGCACGCCAGAGATAAGAGAGCATTATATCGACTCGAAGAAGGACGTCGACCGACACCTGAAGCTGGCTTGTGAGCAGTTCATCCAGCAGCAGACGAAGCAGCTCGTTGAACCCCTGCAGGAATTCCTGTCCAAGGTATTGAAGTACTAGAAATCCACGATTGCCGTCGGTTTGACCTATTTGGGCTTGAAATTTTGTTCTTTTCATTTTGCTTTCTAAGAGAGGGAATCTCTCTGTGGATGGGCAGGCTCACTGCTGGATGCCCAGTTAAAGCACTCCAGGGCTTACGGAAGGTTTTGAGCCGACTGAAAGGCTCTCTTATGGGATAAATACGTCTGGAATGCATATTTCCTCCTCTTCTCCTTCCTTCAGGTTTCAGCCTTGACCGCAGTGGCTTCTCAGAGGGGTCCTAAGTACAATCTGTCGCAGCAGCCTTGGGCACAACCAGGTAGCTTTTTCCAGCCGTGGAAAACTCTGTGCTCTGCCCAGGAGCTTTGTTGATTTCGAAGGCTTTTTAAATGAAGTCAGTTGCAGGTTTTATTCAGTAGCTGCAATCCAGGGGGTTGGGCTGCTCTCCAATTAGCTGTAATCTGTTTTTGATTTAATTATGTAAAATTTAGCATTAATAGAAGAAATGGATTTTGTATTTTAAAGTGGAACCTGTCTTTAAGAGAGATTGCCCAGAACTGTTTTGAGAAGAACTTCTGTAGCATGAGAGTCTTTCTGTCTTTTTTATTTACAGGGAAGATCAATGACTTGGTGTCATCAACCTACAAGAGAATAAAAACAAAGCTGCCATCAACCTTACAGAGTATGTCGCTTTATTTGTCCAACAAGGACACCGAATTCATCCTCTTCAAGCCCGTGAGGGTAGGTCTTTGGGAGCATCAGGTGTTACTTGTAAAGATGTGCATAACACATTCGTCTTTAGAGCGAACATGCGCGGAATTCCTGCTTTGCATTGCCATGCTCACCATCCTTATTCTGCTATAATTGTCACTTCTCAGCCGTGGCAATTTTCAGACAGAGTTGAAATCCATCCCCACGTGAAAAATTGCCAAGGTTGGGAAACCCTGCTCACTGCCGTCTCTCTCCTGCTTCCTCCTTTTTCTCTCTGTTTGTCTCGAGTAAATTGGATCCCTGGAGCTGCATGTGTGTATGAGAGAATTGAATGGTGTGACTTAAGTGCTTGTAGGATTGTGCGGAGGACTGTCGCACAACCTTGGAGCTCAGTATTTCTGCACATGTTGCTTTTAAGATAATGAAGTCACAAGTATTTTTCTTTTCTTTTCCATTAAGAACAATATCCAGCAAGTGTTTCAAAAGCTGCATGCTGTCTTAAAAGAAGAATTTAGTAATGAAGATCTCCAGATTATAGCTTGTCCATCAATGGAACAGGTTATCTAACAGTTTATTTTCTTGTCTTTTTTAAAAAAGTTTTTAAATAGTTTTAAAAAAACTATTTGTCCTTTATTTTGGGAGTAAAATTTTAGGTACAAAAATTTATGGGGAGAATGTAGAAAGGATGGACGGGGGACAGGGGTAGTTTGAATTCCTGAAGAAGTGGACATCTGCCTTCTAAATCTCCCAGAAAGTTATTTGTACTTCTAAAAAAAACACCTTTGTCTTTCAGGTCAATCTCCTTTTGTCAGTAACGAAGTAGTAACCTGGTAGCCAAACCGCACAACGCTGCTTCATGCCATCCAGGGTGGTCGGACTCGGAACCCACCTGGTTGCCCTTCGAATGGCTTTTGCCTTTGTGCATCCAACCTCTCATCCCTCCAAGGAGGTGAAGAGCCACTGAGGCTGTTCTGCAAATTCAGAAGCATTCCTGAAGATTCATAAAAAGCGCCTCTCTCCCTGGCAGCAGCTGCCCTGATAGTAATATTGCCAATAATGAGCACTATTACATTGTTCATACATGTCAACAAATCATCAGACTTCGTAGGGTGTAAGGGGTAATGGTGAATTTATGGAAGATGCCACATCATCAGATGATTGTATAGGTACAGCACTTAATGTAATCTACTTTGAGACATCAGTGGGTTTTTTCCCCTCCAAAATCTTTATAGTGACGAATGCTAACATTGTTCTGTTTTTATTTCTTGCAAATAGATTGCCAGGCCTTAAAAGTATGTCTACAGGTTATGCAGAAAATACGGTGCAATGATAATAAATTCTTGTTTAATAGGTTATGACTGAACTAAAATTAATATGTGGAAAGACTGGGAGAATGGAGAATGTCATTGTAAAATGTAAAGCTTCAAGATCTAGTGCAAAAATAGAAGCAAACTCTCCTTATTTTTGTCCCATAATTAAATCTTTACTTGAATTAGAGCAGTGTGTTTGTTACTGTGAAGTTACAGAAAGACATGCCTTTTCTATAAATTGATTGTTGTGCATTTCTGCCGGCATGGAGGAGTGAAGTTTGCATTTTACATCTAGTGTATATTGTATTATAAATAAGATTAAAAAAATTATTTTCTCCAGGGAACCCAGATAATTTTTAAATGAGGTGTGTTTATATATCTTTCTGTTTAAAATATTGGTATTTAAATACTAAACGTTTTGCAGACTCCAGACCTTGTTCTGAATTGCTCTGTTCAATAGTGGACTCATCCTGTTTTAAAAATCTTATATTTCAATTCTTTGCACAGATAAATTAATTTTAAAGAAACGGAAATCAATGTTGTTGGTAAGCATTAGAAAATAGTGACATCAGATTTTATTCTAATCCACATATTGGTATCCTAGTTAAGTGAAAATCACATGTAAAATAATCAGCTGTGAAATTTGAGTACAGAGATTTTCAATCCAACAGAATGTGAATAAGTATATTGTATCTTAAAGAAGTTGGAAGTGGGTAATTTAAATGCTTTACATTCTAAAACAGAGTATCTTCTATTGCAAGCATTAACATTATTTTATTATTCAATGACTTTCCAAATCACAGAATAAATATAACCTGTACAGATAGTTAGCTAAATAAACAATGTATATAATTTTTCTTAATCTTTCCGTGTGATCTTGTTCTCATTTTTTTTAAAAAAAGGTTTCTTTGTTATTCTGGGAGTGTTTTGTTTTATCCAATATTCTTCAGAAACTCTACCTTGTTAAAGTCTTTAAGATCTTAATTGCAACTGCAGAAATATTCTCCCTGGAGTAGCCGTCTCCGGTAAAACTTCTATTCAGGCCCTTTTGAAAAACGCCTGCTGTAGGCTTAACTGGTGTAAAGAAAAAAAAAACCCTTCAAATTCTGTATTGAAAGAAAATACATGGTTATTTTATGTGCACCTAGTTAAAGTGATTAAAAACAAGACACAGAAGAGATACAAAAGGTT
Organism: Natrix helvetica; assembly: GCF_964273705.1. NCBI lineage: Eukaryota > Metazoa > Chordata > Lepidosauria > Squamata > Natricidae > Natrix > Natrix helvetica. Next base: position 640,383 of record NC_138549.1, read on the forward strand.
GACAGAATATCTCAGAAATGTTGCCTTTTAAAGAGATTTAGGTGGTAAATATACCGTATTTTTCAGAGTATAAGACGCACCCTTTTTCCTCAAAAGAGGCTGAAAATCTGGGTGCGTCTTATACATTGAATACAACATTTTTTGCCTCCCGAAGCCCTGCCCCTTCACCAAAATGGCTGTGCATACCCTTATGGAGGCTTTCAGAGAACTCCTGGGGGCTGGGGAGGGCAGAAATGAGCAAAAAATGGGCCTTTTTTGCCCCCCCCCCAGCCCCCAGCAGCACTCTATAAGCCTCCCCATCTCTGTTAGAATGCATGCAATTTTTTCGGGGGGAAAAACAGTCTCATGTTTGTGAAAAACAGGCCGTTTTTTGCTCATTTTTGCCCCCCTCCCTTCTAGGAGCACTCTGCAAGCCCCCCCCCCAAGGCTAATCATGTCTTTAAAGAAAAAAAACAGGCCCGTTTTCACAAAAACTGGGTTGTTTTGGGGAGGTTTGCAGAGTGCAAAAAAAATTTTTTTCCCTTTCGGAAAGCTCTTGATTGATGAGAATTACATTGATCAAGTGCTGTGCCAGCAGAAACAAAATCTTAGGTGCTGCAGATTGTCAGCGATTTCCTTCTCCAGCACATGGATAAATACACCTGGAAACATCTCCCTACCTACCCCCCATCTCTCTCCCTATCTACCTACTGTATTTCTCTCTATTTCTCTCCCTCCCTCCCTCCCTCCCTCCCTCCCTCCACCTACCTACCTACACCCTCTCTCTTCCTCTCCCTCCCTACCTACTGTATTTCTCTATTTCTCTATCTCTCTATCCCTTTACCTACCTACCTAACTACTCTCCCTACCTACCTACCTACTGTATTTCTCTCTCTTTCTTTCCCTCTCTATCCCTCTTATCTACCTACCTACTTTTTTAAAAAATTGCCTCTTCAAAATCTTGGTGAGTCTTATACTCCTAAAAATACGGTAGTTGAGCCCTTCAAGAAGAGGATAAATTCAGATAAGTCTGCAGCCAAGATCTGTTTTGTTTAAATGTATGCATGTATGTTTGATGCCTTGTTGGCTCCTGGCAACTGTGTGGATTCATTCTCACCCTGAAGTTTCCTTGGCAAAATGTGTGTGTGTGTGTGTGTTGGGTATGTGTGTGTATACTTCACCAGTGTCTCGCTGTTGAGAGACCAACCTAACCTGTTCGTCAGCTGCACACCCAAAAATGTGACCCTAGTACCCATCTGCACAGCTGAACTAAAATTCAACTCACATCACAAATTAATAAGTTTGAATAACACCCTGATCTAATCGGAGGCAGTTTGTTTCTATTTAAATAAAGTCTACAATTCTTCTTAAGGGAAATAAAGGCAAAATCAGACAGCAAGAGACCAAGATGTTTTCCCCAGATCTTGAGAATACTTGGGATAGCAAGGACTCTCTAAGCAATGAAGCAACCTGTTTGCATCCTCAAACCTTCTTAGGGAGAAAAAAACCCTTCCCTAAAACCAGTTTGCAAACCACGTTGGGCCACCACCTGGATTGGCTGGGATTAGAGGGCCCGTTCCTAACCACCAGAAAGGAGCAGTTAAAGGTCAGCCTGGGGGGAAAAACGCAATCCGGCCATTGTGTCCAACACTCCGGGCGGGATGTCCATGGTTCAAAGCTCACCAACAGCAGCCAATTAAGCATTAAGCATTAAGGCTCTTGATTGCTATGGAAACCCTCTCGAAAACTCCTGAAATTGACCTGGATAGGCAAGGAGGAAAGTGAAAGAAAGCTGCAGAACTCAGTTTAAAAATAAAATGGGGGAGGGGGGAGTCTCCCCTGACCTTGCAAGGCCAGCCATTAAGAGACCCTCTTGTTCTCTGAAAGGCATCGAGAGCGGCAGAAATATTTTAGAACAAAGCAAAGCATCTTCTCTAAACTGATGTAGAAAGTAATTATACATGGGAAGGGTCCAGAAGCTACAACAACTCCCACAAATGTGACATACAGGTGGTAGTCCTCGTTTAGCAACACAGTGGGGACTGGTAACATGGTCATTGAATGAAGCAGTTGCAAAGACTCCGGTCTTTAAGTGAATTGTAAGTGTATCCAACCAGAGGCCGATAAAGCCTCTGGGGTGAACCCAGCTCCTGCTTAGGAAGTCTACCCTGGGCCGGAGGGCCCTTTCCGAGTCCATCACAAAGCCCCCGTGTCTTCACGCAGAGCCAGACGGTGAGAATGTCCAGATTACGCCATCCTGAGCCCTTCCTGGTTAAACCCTCCCACCACGGAGCTGAAATCTCCCAACACAATGACCTGCTTAGGACAATGCAACAGCCCTGCTGAGACCTTAATACCGACGGACAATTAGGATTTTATAATTTGTAATGGAGACCCATTAGGGTGACTGAAATACAACAGATGAAGGATACTGAAGGGGACACTGTGGGTTCTCAAGGTCCAGAATGAACAAATGAGGAAGAGGAGGAAGACAACCAGAAAAAGCTACAGGCAGTTCTGTTCATTAAAGACACCCATTCATGTTGAGACCTGTAAAACAAATGACCTTGGGAAGTTTGCAAACAGGGTCCTTCTAGGAAATTCCCAGTTGTCCTAGGGATAAACTTTGCCAGAGGTTACAGGAAGACACAGGGGGATCCGTTGTCCTTGACTCAGTGCTTTTCACCTTGACCAGGTGTCTCCAAGCGAACCAAATAATAGAAAAGGGTCCAAAGGCCAGGTCACCAAGGACGCATGCAGACAGCCAAGAACTGTAGATCTGGTGACAGGAAACAAAAACTCAAAATGAATTGAGGACAGGAAGCAAAGAATGCCAAGAACGCCACAGAGGGCCTCCATACCTTCAGAAGGAAGGGAGCTAAGTATACCAACCGCTCGATAGAGAAGGCGATCGTGCTAAGGGCTCTCAAGGCAGAGACGATGGCACTTCTAAATTCTTGCCCTGGTTCCATCTTCTCTAAGAAGCCACCATGCATTCCCCCAGGAGACGGCAAAAAGCAGGACGAAGAGAATGAAGAGAGAGGCCGAGCAAAAGAGGCTTGGGGAATCTCTCTCCAAATTAAGTGAGCTGCCTCTTAGGATCCCAAAGGATCCTGCTGCTCTGCTTCGGCTGACCTCAAGCTTAGTCACTGGGAATCCTGAAGAACTGGCAAGTGCCAAGGGAAAGAAGGTGAGCGGGGGGGGGGGGGCAGACGAGGACATCTGTTTGCAGAAAGAAAAAAAAGGAAAGGAAAATCCCTCAAACTAACACACAAATCAGTATTAAAATCTGCAACTTGGAAGATTCTGGAGCAGATCATAAAGCAATCGATCTGGTACAATACGGTTCCTAGATATTACCGTGTTTCCCCAAAAATAAGACAGGGTCTTATTTTCTTTAGACACCCCCACCCCCACCAGAAATAAGAGCTTGGCCTTAGTTTCGGGGAGGTCTTATTATTTTTGAGGTGCAGGAAGTGGTCACCGCATGGCTGCTGCTGTGTGGCAATATTTTCAGGGAGGGCTTGTTTTTGGGGAAACAGGACACTAGCATGGCTCTGTCAAGGACAAATCTTGGCACATCGATCTTTCATCATTTGGAGTGATCTCCAAAGGATTTGAGAAAATTAGCCCGTGCTGATTAAAGAGATGAAAGATCCCCCTCCTCGTTTCTTTATCCTTGTTTCTGGCTAAAGAAAAGAGAGGGCCCCTCCTGGGTGGCTGAAGGAGGCAGCAATTGGAGGGAACAAGGGCTGTTTCAGGAGGGGGAAGACTGAGAGAGACTCAAAATAACTAACACCACCTTAGTTGTGCCAGGTAGAAGTTGGTCTGGAGACAGTTCCCGTGATTCTGCTCCATCGCCCTACTACCTGCCCAGAACTTGGTTCTGGTCTTCTGAGCTTGCCAGCTGAGCTGGGGACGGAAATGGGCTGGAAGAAAGCAGCTACGCTCAGCCAGCAGCAAGGACTCTGCTTGCTTTGTTCCAATTGTGTGTCCAATTCTCAAGACCCTTCAACAGAATCTCCACTCCGTTCCGGGCACAGATTAAAAACGTTCCTGTTCAAGGCCACTTTATGGACACACCTGTCGGGCAATGCAAACCCATCATTCAGCCTTTTCCCTGCCTTTTCCCTGCAATGGTGTTTGCAGGGGGGGAGGGAGAGGGGGAGTGGAAAGATTGGCAAAAGCCCAGGGCGGTTTATTCCTGACGGCCAGTCAAGGCATCTGACAGTTGCAAGGCGTGAATGTGACTTTCTATGCAGTTGGGCTGGCAAAGCATGGGGGAAATTGCACAAGCGAAGGCTTGGACCTCCTCCTCCTCCTCCTCCTCCTCCTTACCAATCTTGCAACTATTGCAATAGTAGCAGCAACCCCGTCTTGCCTTTTCAGGACTGCAAAGCGTCAGAAGAGACCATTCGGCTCCTTCTGCAGAACGCAGCTGCGGATAATGCCGGGGGGGGATGTGTTTGCCCCAATAAAGGTTGAATTGCTGCACGGGGATTAAGGTTCAGGCTGTCTCGCTTTTTGGAAATGCAGCTGCGGGGATCGGTGTCAGTGAAGTCTTCGAGTCCCGGGAGGAAGCTTCCCCGCCGCCCGTAATGCGCGTTCACACGATCTGCGAGGTTTCTCCCAGGCTTCGTGACGTCATCACGGCCACCGCGGCCGCCGTCCAGAGTTCATTTGCATAGCCCCGCCCGGCGCCCAATCCCGCGAGGCGCCCTGCTTTGCATGCGCGGTCCGGGCCAGTCAGCGAGCGAGGGGCCGAACCACCACGTGCTGTTGCTAAGCTTCGGCTTTGGGGTTGTTGCTATAGCGGCCGGCCTATCAGCGCCCGCGACGCCCGTGCCGTCCACTCGCGCCCGCCTCCGAGGGCGGGCTCGGCGTCCCCGTGCCGGCCGCGATTGGCTGCGCGGCGGCTCCGCCTGGGGCGACTGGCGGGCGCGGCTGCCCGTCGAGCGAGCGGCCTGCCAACCGGGGCGGGAGGCGGCGCGCCCGTGGCCCGAGCCCTGGCAGGCGGCGGCGGCGGCGATGGAGTGGAACTCGCTGCTGATGCTGCTGGAGGCCGCCGAGTACCTGGAGCGGCGGGAGCGCGGTGCGCCGGGGGGGGGCACGGAGGGGGGGTCCCGGGGAGGAGCTCGGGGGGGGGGTTTCCGGGCCTGTCTGACGCGGCGCTTTCTCCCCGCAGAGGCCGAGCACGGCTACGCCTCCGCCCTGCCCTTCGAGCGGACCTGCGCCCGGAGGAGGAGCGCCGCCAGGAAGGGCCCCGGCAGCCGGTGAGTGGCCCCGGGCCAGTCCGGGAGTCCCAGCGGGGCTTCTCCTCCTCCTCCTCCCTCCGGAGGGCCTGCTGAGCGTCGCCTGCGTGGCTGAGGGGGAGAGGGCGCTGACCACCCCCCTCCCCCGCCCTCCCTCCCTCCCTCGCCCTGCCTGCCTGCCTGCCTGCCTGCCTGCCTCTGCTCCGGCCGGGACGGGAAAGGGAGGAAGCCGGAGGGCGAGAGGCGCCTGTCCCGCCCAGGAGGGCTTTGCCTGGGGCCTCCCTCCCTCCTTCTCCCCCCTGCAACGGCCCTGCGGGTGGGGAGGGGAGGGGGCTGGGGCAGGAGCCCCGGGTGGCCAGGGAGGAAGGGGGCCGTCCAGGGACGGAGCCCAGAGCAGGTGAGCCCCGGTGGGGTCCCAGCGGCTCCCCTGCAGGAGGGAAGCGGAGGAGAGACGGGGAAAGGGAAGCGCCTAAGGGAAGCTGCTCTAAGGCTGTAAGGCCCAGGAGGAGGAGGAGGAAGCAGCCTCTGGGGGAAAGTCTACTTTGGCAGGCCTGGGGAGGCCCCGATCAGGCCTGGGCTCCGGGCAGCCCAGAGGCAGGAAGCAGAGCAGCCCCCGAGGAGGAGGAGGAGGAGGAGGAGGAGGAGGAGGGAGAAGCCCCTTCAGAAGCCACCTGTGGAGCCGATGCTGGGCCAGCTCAGGAGAACTTCGGGCTCCCTGCCTCTCGCTTGGGGACCCTCCTGCGATAGGATGGTGGCCGAGCCCAGTTGGTCCAGGGTGGCCTGCTCCGGTCCCCTCTTCCTTGCAATGACCGCCCTGCATTGAACGTAGGCCTGGAGAGGAGGAGGAGGCAGGGATGAGTGCTCCCTCCTCTTCGGAGTCATGGCTGGCTTAACCTGGCTGAATAAAAGTGAAAGTGTGTGGAAGCCAGGGATCAAAGCGGGCGTTTCATCTGCAGCTTCATCTGTGCGGCTTCTGTGGAGAATAGTTGCCCTTTCCTCCCCCCTGGGGTGCCTAGTGGGCAGCGGTGCAGGGTTCCACAATACATGCGGCTATGGCAATCCCCTGGGCATGCTAAATGGAGGCCACTGTTAGCCTTGCGCATCAGGTACAATCAGGTGCAACCTAAGAAATAGCCAGCATTTTTCTTTCTTTCTGGCCAGGCGATTCAGCCCCCAGCCTTTAGCGTGCAGTGGCCTTTTTGCCTTCGGCTCCATCTGTGGTTTGGTGCTGGCCTATGAAATCATGGCTTTTGCCTGCTGAGTTGCGAATCGGGTCCACTCTGCCAGGCTTGAACGCATGTGGTATTTTTGCAGGGCACGTGCTGTAATACTGCTGGCCCAGTGGTAATTGCTTTTTTATTCCTGGGAATATTTTTTTCTCCCGTAGATTCCCAAAGGTAAGGATGAGGTAACGTCAGTTTATTCCGGAGGGCCCATGAGATGGCTTCCTTCCCCGGGATAGGGCGAAGAGCGTCCTATAAGATTTGCTGCTTGTTGAAGATGCTTCTACATTTAGCTTAAGTTCTTTAGTCTGCAGGAGGAAAAACATACCTCTTAAGGCTATTGTTTTCTGCCGTGGTCCAAGTTCATTTAACCTTCAGCTAGTCCTGGGACTGAGTTTTTGATTACGTCTCAACAATCAAATTTCAGTTTGAGATATTACAGAAATGTCATCTGATTCAGGGTTGATCTCAAAACTGTGTTAAACCCGAGGAAAACAAAGAAATGGTGGTAATATTCTAAAATATCGCATTTTCTGTTTTTAATAGATCCTCACATAATGAATTAGAAAAACATAGGTAAGTAATAATTAACATAATTGATAGAGGTATTAATATACAGAGAGGGTGATTCAAATGTGGTATTGATAATTACTCATTTGCATATTGATAGAATAAATGAAGCTTTTTAATTATTGAAAATCAGTAAGTTAAATTTATGCAAACTACTCATTTGCATACTTATACATATCATTTTTATTAGGGGTAATTTTATAGGCACATATTTTATCAGTTTGCAGCAAATTTGGAAGCTTTTAGGAATTCATTTTAAAACAGTTATATTTATATTTTGATTCCAAATAAATTATGTTTTGTTGATCGCATCAGTTAAATATAGTTTTCACATAGATAAAAGATCAATAAAAAGCTGCTGAAGACTTGGAGAATTCATTAAAAAAGAAAAACTCCTTTTGGCAAAAATAATAAGCTGAATAAGATGTTGTAGGTTCAGTTCTTGAGCCATGCAACAAAAAGTCGTTACTTTTAATAATGAATGTATGCTAAACTGTATTAAAATTCAGGAGTGCTGATGATCAAGTACTGAGGAGGCGAGGGCCAACAGCAGAACCAGCCATCAGCACACCCCAATCAACCTCTAAAAAGTCACACGCACACACACACAACCAGGCCCCACATATAAATACCACACACAAAATAGCCCAAAGCCCACGCTCAGTTCCCTGAGGATGGGCTCCAGCAGGAGTCCAAGAAGCGACCAGACCTCTGGTGCCAGTGACCGACCCAAATTGGGTCCTGTATTAAAATTTATTTTAATTATATATATATATATATATATATATATATATATATATATATATATATATATATATATGTATATGTATATGTATATGTATATGTGTATATATATATATATATATATATATATATATATATATATATATATATATATATATATATATATATATATATATATATATATATATATATATATATATATATATATATATATATATATATATATATATATATATATATATATATATATATATATATATATATATATATATATATATATATATATATATATATATATATATATATATATATATATATATATATATATATATATATATATAAATTTTAATACAGGACCCAATTTAATACAGGACCCAATATATATATATATATATATAGTCATTTTCCTTGTTTGGGAACATTTGTAGTGCTTGTTAGGTGCCCTGCGTCATTTGGCAAGTGGGTGGCCATGTAAGTTTATTAAATAAAATGACTAAAGAAGATACTGCGGAATGTCAGTTTTCACAGGCTGAGAGCATAGATTAAACTCTGTTTTCCAAACACCCCTTTCTTGGCTCCGTTTGCAAGTAGTGACTGCTTTTTGCCCACACAGTGAGACATTTCAGAGGCCTCTTTTTCTTCTTGGAAGATGTTCGAGGGAAAAGGATGAAGCAATCCTTTCCTTTAGGCAGATCAGCAGTTACAAGTTTCATCATTTACTCTTCATTAGAAGGACCAATTAACTGAGGAAGCTATTGAGAAATACGTATATTACAAATTTGAAAGAATTATTCTAATTTTGTTTCCGGTCCCACATTTAAAAATTTGTCTTTGGGGATTGCCTGTTGAAGCGGACCACAGTCTCTGCTGCTCAGTCTAAACCGCCGCTTTGTAAAGGTTGAAAAGGAAGGGAAGAGAAGGCCCGTCCCCAACTCCCCTTTCCTTCAGTCAGGACTGCATCCCTGGGAATTGCATTCCAGAGCGGGGTGCTCTGGAGCAGGCGAGGGGTGAATTGTAACATGGGCATTTTGAATGCAGCAACTGCAGCAGCAGCAGCAGCATTTCCCAGGGATGCATGGTGGACGTCCAGTCATGGCAAAATAGACAGGAGACTTTGGACGGGAACCAAGTCTGAAGCCCAGCACTGCCTGGCTCCCGGCCCTCGGCCTTGAACTGGGAAGAAACACCAGAGGGAAGATAAAAGGAGGGCAGCCACCTCTTCCAAACAATCAAAATAACCGGGTCCCACTCTCACTTCATCCCCAGACTTAACTCTTAGTGGCCGCTGGGCCTCGAAGGCATCCGGTGTTCTCTGCATCATTATTCAACCAATCAGACCAGTCACTGCCCTTAACACCCAGGGACTTTGTCACGTGGGAATTTTTATATCCCTTCACCACAAAACTCCAGGATCTACTGGTGAACGTAAAAACCAAGTTTCAGAATCTTTCCACTGACACTTTTTAAATGACACAAATATTTGTACTGGGAAAAACATTCATTTTGCTTTAAGATTAACCAAGTTTAAAGGGCAGGCAGACTTAGATGGAAGGAATGGCTGCTTTGGTTTTTCCAATCGCTTGGTTCCACGTGTGAATCTACCTAGGTAGCCGCCAGGAAGGCTTTGCTGTTTGCAAGCAGAGCCAGTGGAAGATTTGAGGGAGCCCAAGTAAAACTTTTTAGGAGAGTGCTAGGAAGATTTTCTGTATCCAACCAAAGGGTTTTTTTTTAACCAACAACCCTTTGTTTCCATGCTCCATCTTTTGTTACAAGGGAGCAAATAAACAGGAATAATGTGGGGGGCGGGGGGGGGGGGGAATGCTTTTGGATTCCTGCATTATTTTGTGTTGATCTAAATGGAAAATTCTTTCTCCTTCCTCCAAATGGGACTGGGCTTTGGCGAATGAACATGGCAAACACCGTTCAGTGTGCCAGGAAAAAAATAAAATAAAAGCGTAGCTCTGAAAATACCGGTTCAGTCAGTGAGGAAAGAAAATTCCCACTAGGAAGAGCCTGAACGAATTAATGAATTAATACGAAGTTTATGATAGAACATTGTGCATATTTCAGTCCGCTGTGTCACACCTCAGCTGTCCTTTGTAGATCTTGGAAAACGGTGGAGCAGCGCGGCCAAAAGTGCCACTAGGCCAAAGGTTTCCGTGGGCAGATTTTGCCTGGGAGATGGAGGGTAGCAAGTAGGAGATGGAATAGAACGCATGGTTTAGAGGAAAGGCTGGAGATCGTGTTATTTTTAATTTTCCCTGCCTCAAAGAGAATATTGCTAAAAGTTAGAAAAAGGAGGATAAGGAAAAGGAGGAACTTTGTGTGTCAGTAATTAAAATAATTGAATGAGTTACTTGACATTGCTGGGGCCATCCTTTAGCTTTAAGAGCACGTTGGAAGAAAGAAATAGCAGATCACACGTCCAAGAAAGCTTCAGGAATCCCATCCCCAGGAATCGTGCTTGGCCCAGGGCATCTTCCATTGTTGACTTCGCCTTCCACGTGGACAAACCATATCCTGATAACACACTGTAGTCATGCAGTTTGCGTGGATTGATACACTGTGTTGTGTGGACCTTATTCTGCACTTACGATTTTGCTGTATTTGGTGAATTGAACACGCAGGGTTTGCTTACACTTGACCTGAAAGGTCAGAGGGGATCTCTTGTAGGGAGTAGCTGTCAGGCATGAATGCTAGTGAAATATGTTTTATTTATTTGCGATTAATATTGTGTCAAAAGTAGGGCAGGTTTTGAATGCTGGTGAGACTAAAGCCAACCTCTCATTTGTGTTCGTTTCAGGCGGGCAAAGCTGAGGCTCTATTTAGAGGAGTTAAAGCAGCTGGTTCCTTTGGGAGCCGAGAGCAACCGCCACACCACCCTCAGCCTCCTGAAAAGGGCCAAGATGCACATTAAGGTAAACCAGAAAGAGGCTTCCTTTCTTTTAGCCTTGCGAAAGTCCTGCTTTCTAGCCTTCGAGAGGGACCCGGTCAGCCCTCAGAGCACCTAAAATCACGATGAAATAGGAGACGGTTTTGTTTATGACCTCTGCGTGTCCTTTTTGTCTTCAGGGTAAACACTGAATATGGCCTTACAGTGGTATATAAAAACAAAAGTAAATTACAACCTTGACTACTGGTCTCCTTCATTTCTTGTGATCATTTCAGACTTTGACTCAACTTATATTTTCCCCCCGCTTCAAAGAACATCGCTGAAATAACTCAGAAATGGCACGACCTCATTTATGAATAGTGTTCTGAAGTTATTTAACTTCCCAGTTCCCCAAAACTCTCTGGAGACTTTATGCTACATCTGTCCATGCCCTTAAGACATGAGCCACAGACCACAGATGCGGTCACAGAAGCCGATGCGTTTGCTGTTGGGGCCCAAGCAAAACACGCAAGAGAACTTCCTGGAGCATCCTGTGCTTGACCGCCTACGGGCTACCTATCGGTGTAGTCTGCGCCCAAAACAGGCAATGTATAAAAGATGAAGAATTCACATTTTAAAATATATACGTTTTTGCTTTCCACAGGCACAAGCACACATTTAAGCAGCGAGACTTCTAGATAGTGGCTTTGATATCTAAGAAAGAAAAGCAAACACACTCCTTTTTTATTTTATCTTGTTTTTTGCTTATTTCAAATGGTTCTAAAAACCCTTGATTTGAAGCTGGAGGTGAACTCAACCCGTGATTTGCTTGTCCTTGTCTGAATGGCATGTCAGAAGACCTTAAGGCAGAGCATCTACAGGAGGGCCTGATCTTCCCATAGAGAAGAATTGGCAGGAAGAGTCGGAGGCTCCCTGGAGCCCAAAGTTAGGTTTACCTTAGAAGGGATGGAGGTGAGGCCAGAGGTGGCCGGATCAGGGAGGGGATTATGGGCTCAGTTTTCTCCCGTTCTCCTCCAGTGCAAATGGGCTTAGGTGGACTTGGCAGTAGATTTCCATGATGCCACATCCATCTTGACTAATAGAAAAAGGGTTGCTCCGGTTTATAGTCTCAACTGACGCACAAGAAGTTGTTTGTAACACCCACTTTGTGCTCAACTAAATGCTTTCCCTTTCTTTGGAGGGCCATCAAGTCAATTGCTTTTTATGCTGCAATGTTTTTCCTTACGTGGCTCCGTATCATTTGAGTCCTTCTGTTTGACAGGCTATGAAAGTATCCCACAGCTTCACGTGTGCATGGACCCGATCAAGTATATAAAGGGAGCCTTTTGGGGGGAACAAGGTTAATTGGGATTATTTCCCCCATTGTTAGTAGCAGGAGGGATTTGAATCATTTCTGTAAAAAATAGTTTGGGGAGCAAGTACTCAGGGCCTCCCCCTTCTTCCCATCTCTCTCCCCTCCCCCCCAATCCTGATCTGGGCTGCTGGGAAAAGTCTTCAGCTTCCTTGCCTCCCACCCTTTGCAAGGAAGGTTGTAGCATGTTACTAACAGGGGGACGGTCGTAGTCTGGATGACAACATCGTAGTCCCCTTCAGGATCCCTTCTCTGCAGTCCAGGGGCTGTTCAGACACGAGCGGAAGATTATTTTCCTTGCTGCTAAGCAGATGGTTTCATTATTTTGGCTCCATAGAAGTTGGAAGAACAAGACCGGAAAGCTCTGAACATCAAGGAACAATTGCAGCGCGAACATCGGTACCTGAAGCGCAGGTTGGAGCAGCTCTCCATGCAGGGCCTGGAGCGAGTCCGCACAGACAGCCTCGGATCGACAATATCGACAGATTCGGAGCAAGGTAGGCGGTTCGAATTCTGAAATTGCACAGACTGGGACAGAGCGTGCAGTAGCAAGGTTTAAGGCCACTCAAAGCTATCCAACTTCCTTTTGGAAAAGAAAAGTTCATTAACAATTTGTGATGGGCTGGAAAACAATTTAATAAGCAGTTGGAGAGAAAAGTGGTTGCTGCAGAGAAGAATGAAGCGTTAACGTCAGCGGTACAAAGCATCAAGATTCAGCCATTATTTTATTTTTTTTGCAAAACAGATTACAGCTCAGGCTGTAAACGTCATCTTGTTCCAATCCAATTTGAAATAGTCCTGCAACAATTAGAATGTTAATGTTGGACAATATCCCAGGACCTACTGAGGTGATTGTTGCATTGTTACTATTATTCCTCTGAATGAATAATGGACTTTATTCTTAGTTATTAAAAGTAATAATTAGTTTGAGAATTTGAAGTTACCTTTTAAATGTATTTATTGCAAGTGGACACCTTTTTGTACAAACTTGTGAGAAATGGTGTAGGGTCTCCTGCTTGGGCCCCAGGGGGTTGGACTAGATGACCTACAAGGTCCTTTCCAACTGTGTTAATCTGCAATACATTCTGAACTTCCAAGAATTCCCCACCCAGCCACTGCAGCCTGGGAAATTCTGGGGGTTGAAGTTTTAGAGTTGCCAGAGTAGGACACCTTGTCCTAATCTGTGTATTGGTGGAATGAACAGATTCTACCAAAAATGCCCTCACTATTGCAGACTTCCCAGCAGAATGGATTCAAGGTCAAGATATACATGGCTCGTAAGCATCCTCCAGAGTCCCATCTTCCTCTGCATTAATTTGAACATTCGAAGCAAGTAATACATTTTTTAAAAAAAGCAAAATACAGGAAGAACTGAAAGATAAACTAGAACCGGCCACATGTTCAGTCCCCTTGCTAAAACACAAGAACGTTCACAAACCACCAGGGTGGGGTGGGGGTTCTGTGAGTCAGAGTTGCTCTTTCTCACCCAGTGGTGACATTTTCCACTCGGTGGATTAGCCCAATCAAATCTAAGACCAAATTGTGCCTAAATAAATGGCTTTTGGGATTTTCTCCTAGTACAGTTGGACACTTGGATATTTCAATTACATTGGTATGTGGTGTGCCCCCAATCTCATTATTTTCTTATTAACCTATCTGAAATGGTATAGGGTGTCCTGCTTGAGCAGGGGGCAGACTAGACTACCTCCAAGATCCCTTCCAGCTCTGTTCTGATTGATTTGAGATTTTTTAACTGCAACTCCTCATTGGTTGCAGATTTTTAAGGTCACAAAGATATTACTTGCAGATTGATCATAAAGAATTAAGAAGTTCCTTACAAGGACATCAGACGTAGTACCAACCAATTGCAAATTCCTCGTAATGCCCAGTGTATTTCTCCTGGACGTTTTGTGGGGAGGGAAACCAGAAACCGGGATCAAATCAGTAGCTGCAGTAGCCTTGCGTCCCACTTGTGGTGTCTTTTTTCTCCTAGAAGTAATGGAATGCGTTAATGCTAGCCGGGTTGAATCAAAGTGTAATGGAAACAAATCAGAAATAAATAGGAATCTTGATAAATAACTTTGAAATCCTTTATTTTAGTTTATGGTCACTCTGTATTAATAGCCTTCGGTGGCTTCAATATGCAAAATGGCTGGACAGAATAGGCAACAAACAATAAAAATTCAAATAAATAATATTTATATCAGAACTACAATATTTTTAAAAACCATTCATTCATTCCACATTTTTGAACTGCCCCCCCCCCCCAGCTAATATCTAACGGTGCATGATCGCATTGTTCCTTAATTCTTTTAGTTCATTTGGTAACTCTGAAATTGGTGGAGTGTATCCAAGAGGTTGCTTGCAACTGTCAAAAGCCTACAATTGGAAGGGGCCAGGGAGATAATTCTGGAAGATTTTCAAGCTTTCACACCAGTTGCATCTCCTTGTAGAGGTTTTGCAAAAAGTATTGGCAGAATGCTGGCATCTTCCACTCCTCCTCCTCCTCCTCCTCCTCCTCCTCCTCTTCCTCCTGTGAGTTCCCTCCGCGCCCTTAGTTCTCCTTAGGACCCACACAAGGGGAAGTGGGGCTGGCGAAGTGTACGGGGGGAGGGCTGGCATTGGATAAGGGTGAGGAGATTCAGCCCTGAGATGACCTCTTCAGCACACGCAGTCCTCGGCTTACAACACTTCATGTAGTCACCATTCAAAGTTACAATGGCACTGAAAAAAGGGACTCACACTTACGACCTTTCCCGCATCCCCATCATGGCCACGTGATCAAAACCCAGAGCCTTGGCCCCTGGTTCATATCTACGACGGTCCCCCTTTGCGACCTTCTGACAAAGGCAATGGGGATTCACTTTACAACCAGATTATTAACATCAACTGCAATGATTCACTTAACAATTCAGGCAAAAAAGGTTGTAAAACGGGGCAAAATTCACCTCACAAATGTCTCCCTTCAGAACGTCAGTCGAGACTCCCTGTCCTGCTTGCTGTCTGTTTATAAAGCGTTGAGTCGATGTGCGGTCTGACACCTCTCTTCTCCTCCCATGCAGAGGTGGACATTGAAGGGCTGGAATTCACCCCTGCCGAAATGGACAGCAGCGGAAGCGCCAGCGAGGCAGAAGACAGCTTGCAAGGCAGCTCGAGCGACAGCGGCTACGCCCGGCCCCACAGACGCAGCCACGCCCGGCTCCTGTAGTCTCTGCCGCTCGGGACTCCTCCCGGAAGCCTTCCCTCCGCAGCCCTCGACCTGCCACCCTTCCGAAAGCGACCCTGGGGAAGAGGCCTCCAACCCCCCCTCCCCCCGGGGCTCCCCAGGCTACGGATAATACCGCAGTAGAAATCATGGGTTTGGGATTTTCCCCTGCAGATTAGATAACGTTTTGGGTGAAAGTTTCTTCCCGTGCCCACTCCACAAGCCACTACTTATTGGGGGGCTTGGTTGACCTCTCCCGGAAGTTTAGAAGTTCCGCTTTTGAATAAATGACTTGGACCGATTGAGATAAATTGTTCCAGATGTTAAAATACGAAGGGACACGGCAGGGAACTTACAAATTGGTATAAGGCATAAGAATGTGGCTTGGCCAATGACTGGGCACCAGGCTTCCATCCCTGCAGGCCTTGGTGGAGGCAACTGATTCAAAACTGCAGAAATCCCCTTTTCTTGTGTGCGTCTTGCCTCCTTCGCGGCTTTCTTGGATTCTTTGAAAAGGAAAAGGGGAAGCTTCTAAAGTTTGATTGCCCTTTTGAAAGAAAATAGTTTGCAAAGGCTGCTGCGGTAGGCTTCTTTGGGGACAGGGAGGATGTGACGTTGATTGACTAAAAAGTGCGCGTGGGGGTTCTTTAAAAGAAGGAGGAGGAAAGCTGGACCCGTTGATCAGGTTACGTGCAGTGACACCCTGTGTTGTAGCAGCTCCTACCAGCTGCTCTAGCAGCACCCTCCCGGTGGCTTCGGTAGGCCAGACGGCCAGGCAGGATGGGCTTCTGATACCCAGAGACCGCCAGGGCCTCTCCCCCCCCCCCCCCCACTTGGAGGCTTTTAGCAATAGGGCTGCACCGGAAGGTCTCCAGGATTCGTTCTAGCATCACCAGCCGCCCGTCCTGCTTCTCCAGCTTTTCACGTCCAGCCTCCTCCCCTGTCTTAGAACCGTTCAGGACCCTGACCTCCTCCTACGCTCAGGGAAATCCTGAGACATTTCAGTGCAAGAAAGGAGTCTGGTAGGCCAAGGAGGGGCACGCGTTTGGCGGGGGCTCAGGTGTGACAGCGATCGTTGCGTTTCATCAAGGATCCCCTCCCACCCACCCCAGGGGGGGGGGTCCCAGTTTGTGTCCTCTTGCAGGCAGGAACTATGAAAGAAGCTTCTGGGTCAGGAAAGGCTTAGTTGGAGCTCTTGGTTTCTTGGACTGGATTGCAGGTAGTCCTTGACTTACAACTGCCATGTGACCAATCTGATTTTACAGCCCTTTTTATGACGGCCGCCATGGTCATTAAATGTAGTTGTTAAATGAATCAGTGCTTTGCTGTGGGCAGTTTCCAAAACACAAAACAAACGAAGTAAAGTGCTACTTTTTGACAAAGCTGTCCTAAAAGAGGGGTCAGGTGACCAAGGGATGCTGCAAATGGACATACATGCCCTGGTGTTGCTCAGCACTCAAAATTTGGCCCTGTGACTGCAAGTGGGGGGGGGAGGGGCACCCTTGGAAATTAAAGCCTGGGTCTAAAGTAGCCTCAAGGTAGATCCATCATCGTAACCGAACGGTTGCTAAGCGACCAGTCGTAAGACATTCAATATTTCAGTATTTTTATTGGCGGATTTTGAATCTCAGCATGTCCCCCCGGGTAGGATACTTCAGGCAGCCCTGTTTGCTCAGCCTTGTCTTGTTTCTCTCTGGAGTTGCCAATAAACTGAAAGGAAAGCTTAGCTTTGCATTTCAGTATTGATACTGTGATTTCTAGGCTATCCTGGCAGTTTCCAAAATTAACAAAATACTCTTAAGGTTGCCTCATTCATTTAGCATTCATCAAGCTTTTTAGAACGTAGTTACTCCACTTGTAGCAATATTGCAGAGTTGTAATTGAAAACAGTTTAAGCTTAGTGAAGTAATTACTCTGGCTTGCTGATAATTAAAAATGGACCAATCTTTGCATTGAAAAAAGGTCTTTTTAAAAAGAAAAAGTGATAAAAAGCTATATACTCTCTAGCCAACTGGTTTATTTCTTATAGGTATATTTCCTATAAAATAGTCTTTATTGTATTTTCCTAATTCTTCTGAACCACATTAAGTAGAGAAAGGAGATACTGAACCCAACCGGAGTCTCAGGGACTCTTCATGTTTATCATATTGTGCCTTGTGAACTATCCTCCCTCCCTTCCTTGATGGTGTCATTTTGCCTCAGATGAAATATTGAGCTTATTTTACCTTTCCACAAATGGGAAAAGAACGCACCCACCTATTCCCATAATACACCCACCCCCCCCTTCCTTAGTGAAATATGTAATACTTGTGCCTCTTTGAGAAGTGGGCTGCGAGAAACGTCTCGCGCTTTGCTCCAGAAATCCTTCGACAGACGCATGTTCAGCCCTAGCGGTTGAAATGAGCGGGTCCCCTTCAGAGGCACCCAGGGACACCCCCTCCCCCAGGGGAGCCCGGCCGTGGCAGGCCGAGACCTCGCTGGGCTCTGGCACAGACCTTGCTCTTTAACCGGGGCGGCAGGATGCAGGATCAAATCAGTGCCTTTGGCTACTCAAATCCAAAACTACAATTATGGGCTTTTCAGCATGTGAGACTTTTAATCTTAAAGAAAAGGGTAGCTGCTGGGATGGATGAACTTCACATTTTGTTGGCCTCTTTATGTTCAGTTATACTTCTTTTCCCTTTGGTGCTACAAATCAGAAAATTAGGAATTCAGTTCTGGCAGCTCATGACACTCGGTTTGCTTCTGAGGACCTCGGATTTGTCCTCAAGAATATGGTGGATTAAATGACCTTTTATCGCCATCCCTCCTTTATCCATAAGGAGAGCTGTAAGGTTATTTCTGGCAGCTGCATTTCAGATTAATAAAATCTGTTACGTTACTTTGCTATTATTTAGCATTCCTAGTACGCTAAACGCTTTGTATATTTCTGAAGTCCCCCTGGGGAAGGGTATACAGCAATATAAGGATTGTGTGTGGCTGATACAGCAGCATTAATTACTAATTCCTTTTGATTATTTTGGTTCCAATTTCCAAATCAGTGCTTTTTCTTCTAGAGGCTTCAATAACCGTTAATGGGGAAAATCGCTAGTAATGTTAGTTTCCTCTTACAATATAATGAATTTACTCATGGCTTTTAGAACGTTTGTTTCATGAAAAGCAATTCTTGCACAGAACTTTCCTACTGGAAAACAAATATGGGAGAATGGAAAAGAGGCTTTGTGAAAAACATCATTGACTTTCTGCCATTCTGATGTTTTTAAAAACGTGTGTACAGTTTAATGAACTCTTCCATGCTGAGTATCAGTGGCTTTGTAGATCTTTTATATTTTCAATAAAGGTTATTCAATATTCTGAGCTGAAAAGTCCTTGCCATTTCTTGTTTCCACTTGGTTGCTCCTGCAGTGGCTGCTGCTTGAAGGCTCTGGCAAACCCCACACCAGTTTTAATGTTAATGCATCCCCCCACAGACCAGGCACTGGCTTAAATTCTGCACGCAAGGGGGATTGGTCAGGCGGACAGCTTACGTTCAAGCTCGTTGCATGGATTAAGAATTGTCTGCTGGATCATTTAATTAAGGAAGATGCTGAGAGTTAAATCAATCTTACTTTAAAAAACGCAAAAGAAATTTGATACCAAGGCAAGAGCCAAAAGCGTCTGGTGGAGCATAAGATACAAAGAGCATACCGCCAGATCTTTGCTGCATCTGCATTTTGTTTTGGGCAGTTGAGAGCTGGCAGTGGAAGACCCTGGTTGATGGCCCTGATCGGATGACTCCCCTTCCCCGACCACAGGAAGGCAGGGCTTCTTAGAGCAAACCCACCCACTGAGGTTCCTGAGCGCTTGCAGTTTCCCCGAAGTATCCGGTGGACGGTTGGGTCCGATTAATCTCCCCAGTGAGAGGTTGGCTGAGCCATGGAACGCATTGCTCCTACGTGGCGTCTCTCCCTCTGTGCTCCTCCTAAGGTGGGCCTTGGTTTAGTCAGGGCCTTCAGGAGAGGGGAGTGCCAGGAGAGAGAGGGAGCTGAGCCCCATTGGAGGGAGAATCGGAGGGAGATTGACAGCTACCCATTTTAGCAATTACCTGGTGGCCTTAAGGGCAGTGAAACCTCTTTCTCCACCCCCCTTGTATCTGCCGATAGTGGCCCAGTCAGAGTGACCCAGTCCCTACAGGGCAGGGAGGGCACCCTGGAATCTGTTGTGTGGCCTGATGAATAGACTTTGATTAACAATGAACAATTGTGTTAAAATATGTTCAAATTTTATTTGAAGAATCAACCAGTGGAACAGCTTCCCTTCAGAAGGTGTGTGTGTGTTCCATCTCTGGAGGCTTTTAAGAAGAGATTGGAGGGTCATTTGTCCAGAATGGCTATAGGGTCTCCTGCTTGAGCAGGGGGTTGGACTAGAAGGCCCCTTGCCGCTCTATTCCGATTGATTGATTGTTTGATTGGCTCCAGACTGGAGTCCGAGTGGGCAGGGGCGTTCGAGGTGTGTCCAGAAGGGCACAGTCTGGAGGCGACTCCCAGGGAAATGAACAGGCTTCTGGGTCGGCTTAGCCCACCTGTTCATTGGGCCTAGGCCACTTACAAAGGCTACTTAATTAATTTCTATTAGGAAATTTTAATCAAAAGATAAACAAGAACTAAGGTAAAAAAATTAATAGGAGAGGAAAGAAGAAAAAGCAGAGAAAAAGCCAGAGGTGGATGCGTGTCACATCTAAAATCACAAAAAACTCAGAGCAATGTGTAAATTCATATAGCGCAGTAGGTGCCTTTGGAGAATAATTTGAACTCCGATGCCTAGAATAGCATTTTCTCACAAGTTGACATTGGGAGGTGGGAATAAAATCTTCACAGCCACACTTGTTAAAATAATACCATGTGTAACGGTTCCTTAAATAAAGCTGAACATAATTGTAAATAATAGAGAATGAATACAGGGAATTAAAGTTTGAGAAGCAGATAGTGTATATTTAAGATTAAGGGTAAACTATAACTTTACTTACTTTACTTTACTTTATTCATACTTATAGACCGCCCCCTCTCCCAAAAGGCACTCGGGGCGGTGTACAGTCAATACATAAAAGATACATAGATAAAACAATACTTAGAATACATAAATAAAGACTTAGATACTTAGATGGAGGAGGTTAAAAGAACTGTACATTAAAGTAAAGTATTTAAAATACAATCTTTAAAAAAAACCTAAAAAATACCCCGAAAGTTAAATTTAAAATGGGTCCCCTAAAATACCAATTAAAATATATCTGCCAGGAGGTAAAAGTTATGAGTGTGCCAGGCCAGCTAATTGAAACAGGTGAGTCTTTAGTTTTTGTCGGAAGGAGCGGAAGTCGGTGGTGGTTCTAATGTCGGGGGGGAGGTCATTCCAGAGGGTTGGGCCCATCACAGAGAAGGCCCTACTCCTAGGCGTCGCCCGTTGGCATTGCCTGGTGGACGGCACCAGGAGAAGTCCCTCCCTGTGAGAGCGGATTGGTCGCAGGGATGTGTGCGGCAGGATGCGATCCCGCAGGTAACTAGGTCAACTTTAGAAGACTTCTTATTCTTTACTTTCTAATCTTATTGATATTATGATTATCGTTATTCTGTTGCTTTGCAGGTACACTGAGAGCTGCTTCACCGGACACAAATTCCTGGTGGGTCTAATCACACACCTGGCCAAATAAAGTCTTCAGTTCAAGACGCTGAATCTTGTTACCTGGCCTGCATCTCCCAGTGCTATTTAACCTCCTAAGGCTAATACTAGTAGCCTCTAGAGAAGACGTCCTATTTCTCAGAGAGGGAGGGCAGAGCTATATGGGTCCAAAGTCAAGGTCTGGGATACTGGATGGAGACATGAAAGCTGGGCTAGAAAGAAGAGAGTGAGTCTCAGTGGTATAAGATTTCCTTTCCCCCCCTCTAACTCCCTTTTGCTCACTAATTCTTGCCCTTTTGGGGGGCACTTTTCAGAGCCTAGTTTGCCCTGAACAGGAACAGCATATCAACCAGTCCTGTCTGAGGGGGTAAGGAAAAAATTAGTGCAAGGAAAGGTGAGAGACGGCCATTAAGTGTGACTCAAGTGTTCTTGCATTGAGTTTCTCACATAGAGTGTGATCAGAAATGATGGTCTCTCTTTGTTCTGAAATAGGGATGTTTTCGTCAGTTCCAGCCCAGGGCTTCCCAAGGAAATAGTTCTTCATGAAATTGGTCTTTGTACTGAATTTATTTTCCTGAATAAATTATCTGGGATTCAGAGGCTGCCGATAGCACCTCAGGCTACTCCAGAGGAATAAAATGGCAGCTGAAATTCAGTGAATGGGGGGGGGGGGGGGAGCAAGTGGCTGGGAAATCTGCTGCAGGAAAGTGCAAGTTTAAACTGAATATTTTGGGGAGGGGGAATGAATTCTGCTGAATTCTAAACTTTTTTTCAGAGGTGTGTGTGCCCAGGTCTTTTATTTATTTGATCAGGGGTGTGTGTGTGTGTGTGTGTGTGTGTGTGTGTGTGTGTCCATAGATCTAGAGATTCAGAGATATAGACGCACATACATTATTTATTAAATCTATATACCCATCTCAATGTGTGTCTCTCTCTCACACACACACAGATACACAATTTATTGATATGGGGGGAGGAGGAGGACAGAAAATGCCTTGGCTGGAATGCAATGGGGACAGGTATCAGCACTTAAGGCTCTTAAAATTTAACACTAGGTATGATTCTTGTGAAAAGATGGCTATTTCAACAAAATATTTTTGGTTTGTTTACCAGACGCCTCAGAGAAGGTTTAAAAAGAGGTGGCTGCAAACTTTATTACGCTGGACGTATCCAACGACTGAGTGGACCTTTATATACAAACGATTTAAGCTTCCTCCATCCTCACCCTACTTCGGTTTAATGTCCATTGGGTGGTTCAATATGGTTTTGGGAACATTGATGCCACATTAAAATGTGAACAGAATCTTGAATCATGTACACAAATTTGGAATTCTCCTGTATGAAGAGTGTACTAGGGGTTTAGTGAGCACAGGATGCTGTGAAGCAACGGAGGGAAACTCTTGTGTCTCCTGTGAAGGGGCTCTGTGTCCGTGGGGTGGCTTTGGCCGGGCTTATGCCGTGCGATCCAGCACGGAGCCTCTGCAGGTTGGCATCCTCTCCTAAGTCGTCATGTCAAAATATACCGAAAGGTCAAACTCATTCTTGAGGAAGCACGAATGAAATTTCAGGATGGCTGAATCGATCGGGCAGTTGCTTCTTCACCTTGGCCAGGCTGGTGAGAATGGGAACGGTTGTGTTTCAGCAACATGGGGGGGGCACCACAGAGAACCCCCCCCCCCCGACGTCTGTTCTGTGAGCCTGGCAGAGTTTAGAGCCCTTTGATTGATTCTAGGCTGGATGGTCTCTCCTTGATACGTTTCCACCCAAGGCTCCTCATCCTGCCCTCGGGGGCTTTGGGGACTAGGTTGACCTCCCCGCTTCTTTCTGGCAGCCCCTCCAATGTTGGGGAATGGCTATCCTGTCCCCCTTCCCGCTCTGGTCCTTCTCTTCATTGGGCTAGAACAGTGATGGCAAACGTTTTTCTGCTCGGGTGCCAAAAGGGCGCGCATGTGTGTGTGCCCTCACCCCTAATGCAATGCCCTCCCCCCCCCCCAGTGCATGCACACACAACTCGCCCCACCCCACCCTGCACTCCCCCACACACGTGCAGAGGCCTCACTGAAGTCTCCGAACTTCTGGTAGGCCCCTTGGACCATTCTCCTCCCTCCCCAGGCTTCAGGAAAGCATCCGGAGACCTTCAGAGGGGGGAAACGGCCTCCCCCGCCCTCCGGAAGACCAAAAACCAGCTGGCCGGCCTGCGCACTGAAGCTGACCTCACGTGCCCTCAGCTGTGGCCCCGCATCCCAGGGCTAGAAGAGAACCTTCCTCCCTCAGCCATTGGCCTCAGGATTTAGTCTCCAGGTCCCTCATCACCTTTGCTGCTCTTCTCTGTCCGAGAGCCTCTGGCCCACTGCCCCCCCCCCCCCGGCCTTCTGCTGCGGTCCTATTTTATGATACGCATTTCAGGCCATGGTGCAGGGTGAGGCTGTTGGCCAGTTTCCGTGGGCTCTGCTTCATTCCACATTGTTTTGGCCTCTTCAGATCCCTGCCTGGCTGGCATTTTACCTGGAGAGGGCAGCTGAGCTCCTCTGCCCATTTGGGTGAAAGGCTTGTGCCCGCTCCATATCCACCGAGGCACCCCCGTCCCCTCACCACCCCAAAGGTTCCTCTCTTGCCAGTAAGCTGGACCAAGTCCCGTATATTGATCTGAAGAAGAAAATGTGAGTCTTTAATCATCCTTGAAGAGCGCTGTGGCCGGCCTTATTGGCTCGCCCCGAAGCCTCGCTGGATTGCTAAGCAACGGCTCCGCAGGATGTTTCGTAAGTATTTATAATCTCCAGCCTGTGATTTATTTATTTTTCCCTCCCTTGAGGAGAAGGAAGAGAGCCTGGGCTTCCACCAGTTCATGTCATGCTGCTCCCACCCAAGTAATTAACACGGAGAAGTTTTTTCCACAGGCCGAATTGCGACTATGTGAGAAATGACGCAGGACTCTATTAACCCGGGAAGACAAGTAGCCGGGCCCCCTTAGAAGCTCCCTGACACGTATTTTTCCACCTCTGTGGGGGTACAAATTCACAGCATCTGCTTTTGTTCAATGACCAAGGGGACGAACCAGTCTTCCTGGATTGTTGAATGTTATAGATTGGCCGCCTACCTTACCTCAGGTCTTTGCCTTGCAGCATTAAAAGATAAAACTCTAGAAATAGAATACTACAAACCTGTAAAAATTATATAATGCAATAGCTAAAAGATGGGGAGGAAGGGAGTAGGATGAGCAGAGGGGGAGGTGGGATCTGATATTAATCTGAAGCCCCCCCCCCGGCCCAGCCCATTCTTTAGGCTGTTGCTGCCTAAAGTTTTGTAAAAAAGGAAATGTCTGAATTGTTCCCTGTCAATTTCCTTTACATGTGTTTGCTAGAGGGTCATAAAGAAAGAGAAGGAATACAACACTGACCACTCACCTTGAGGATTTTATTTAATTTATTTATATAGCTGCCCCTTTTGTGGAAATGACAAGGAATCATCTCCCCCATCAACCCACCTGGACAGAAGCTTCCCATACCGTACGACAACTGAGCTGTGAAAGAGTTGTAGACCTCCTTCCTTGCTGCTTGCTTGATGCTCTCCTGGTCTAGCAAAACTCCCCACCCAAGGAACTTCCTGGAAAAGCTATTGGACCCACCTACCCCAATTGACCAGAGTTGGAAGTGTGTGTGTGTGTGTGTGTGTGTGTGTGTGTGTATGTGTGTGTGTTGTCTAAGAAAAACTCTTAAAAGATTTGTTTGGATTTTTTCCATAATCCTCTCAGGGCCACAATCTATTTGGTCCCTGAAATCAATGCATCCTCCAAGTATAAAGAGGTGCCAGTCCATCTGCCCAACACAGTGGTCACCCTTGGATGTTTTTTCATTGATTGGGAGAAGTTTGAAAGGAGGAAAAGATGCCCGTGGGATGCACCAAATGGTTTTCTTATAAGATTTCCTAATATTTTCCTACACGATGCCAACCAGAGCCGAAACAGAAGCAGCAGGACTGACCATCTAGGCTAGAGAGTGAACGTTGTGCTGACGTAGTCTTCTGGTGACTCAAGGATGGGGGGAAACGCCAACAGCACCCCACGGGGGCCCTGAGCTCCTTGTACCCGTTACTGAAGAACGGATCTGGCCCCAGGCCTTGAAGGAACATCAACAAGGAAGCAGCTGGGGACAAAGGCTCTCTCTGTCTTGGGACTTTCCTTCCTCCCTGGCTTGAAGCTCCCAGTTTGTAGTCCATCATTCTTCAGAGTGAAGTAGCTCCATCAGCCACTCCCTCACAGAAGAACCAGAGGCCTTGTCTGTGGCCTGTCATCCTGCCTGCCTGCCTCTCTTATAACCCTGTCTCAGGAAGACCCCTCTCCCCTCTGCTGCTAGACCCTCAAATGCGGAGACCCTGAGGCTGAAGCCCAAGCCATCACCCCTACAAGCCTGCATTATCTGCTTCTGGTAGGAAAGGTCAGGAGGACACGCATGATGGTGCAAACGCAGCTCTGGGTTCTTTGCAGGCACCTTGCTGCTTTCCATTTTTGACCATGTCCTGAAAATTCTCTGTCTAAAGGTTCAGCAGGCACGGGAGCCACTTTGAAGTTGATGTAAGTGTATTTTTCAGAATACAAAATACAGAATAACAGTTGGAAGGGACCTTGGAGATTAGCAGTTCTCAGTTTGCCTCAAGAAGTGATCTAGAGCCATCCAGTTTCTCATCAGACAAGAAGATGCAGAGTTGGAAGGGACTTTGGAGGTCTTCTAGTCCAACCCCCCCCCCCCCCCGCAGAAGCCTCTACACCATTCTGGGACAAATGACTGTCCAGTCTCTTCTTGAAGGCCCCAGAAGCACCCACCACTTCTGAAGGCAACCCATCCCAATGTTAAATGTTCTCACCATCAGGAGACAAAAATTTCTCCTTAATTCTAGGCCGAACCTCTCTTTAATGATCTCTCCACCAGTTGCTTCTTGTACTTCTAGGTAATCTCAAGGATAACAGGGCTACTTTCCCATAGCAAGGAAGCTGGGGAAAAAAAATTAGTTATCTTAACATGAGAGCCATCTGCCGGATTTAGAAATGAACCAGGAAGGAAGGATCTGGGGTTTAGAATAGCATTCACAGTCCCAGAACTTGAATGTTATTCAAATAGGGATCTCTTGAATTTGTAAAGTGTTATGCAGAGTCCTAGGAGTATTTTTGAGCTAGAATTATTCTGCAAAATAGGGTGGGGAAAAACTCCAAAAGCAGTGACAAAAAACCGTTAGCTAGCTACAAAAAATGAAATAAAATGGAAGATGTTATTTCCATCAAAAGAAACATTACAAAAATACTGACTGGAAGGTTGTCCAAGTTTTTGCACCTGCCACATTAATTGTTTTCTTATTTGGAATCTGAAAATAATGACATCTAAGTAATAAGCACGCATTTGCAGAAAAAAATTGTTTCCAATTTCCTAGCACATGATGGTTGGCTCAAAGTCTACTTACTTAGCAATTCAATGAAACAAGAACATTGATCGTGGCTGTCTAAATCTTGGCATGTGCTACAGGTTTCCAGCATATACCATGGCCCTAGAAATCTCCCTCACCCTATCGCCCGGCTTTTTCAAAGTCTGGTCTCAATCGGAAGGATCAGCAAAACCACAACATGACCATCCACAGCTTCACCTGCCACCCAGAGGCTCATAGATCCTGGGACATCTCGCCGTAGTCTGTTCCTTCTGGCCGTAGTTTATAAGCTGGCTGAGTTGACTCGTAGGAAGCCTTTGTGTTAAGGTGAGGAGAGCTGTGAAAACACCTGTTGGTCTCCGCATGATTTGCAGTAGAAGTCTGTAGAGCTTCTCCGTCGTCCAGGCCACGGTTCTCCCAAAGGTGCTTTTTCAGGAGGCAACTGGACTTCCTTGTTTGCAATAGAAGGTTACAGATTTCAAACTCCTGAACAACAGCAGAAAACTGTTAATCTGCTCTAACAAGGAAAGTTTAGAATGCAGATTGAAGAATGCAAAATGCAGAAGGAAGAAGAGATTTTGCACAGAAGGTTGCAAGTCCCTTTCAGTTTTGGTATTCAGAACAAACACAAGGATTCCACATTCTTGGTTTATTTGATTTATTTATAAAATTTGATACCCGCATTTCATTTCCATCATAGTAATCCAAAGACATAGGCTGTGTTTGCTTAACACACGCTCTCCCATGGCTAACACAATCCCTTTTTCTGGGCTCATGGGAAACGCAGGGAGCCACCAACCAGTGAAATGGGCGGGGTTCCCCCAACAAACAAGGCTAAAATGGGATCGGCTACTCTGCAGTTTAGGAAGTCCCAGTCACAGCATAGAGAGACTCCGGCTGGCGCATCTGATGGAAATACAAAATTGATCCCACAAATCTGCTCAGTGCACCCATTGCATCCTGAAGTGCAAAGTCACCCGCGTCTTGACAGAAAACCATGAAGCCTGGGTATTGCAGGCAGAGAAAATACGCAGGGAAATACACAAGAAGCTGGCAAAATAAGTTGGGGCTGTAGGAGAGCAGAAGGGAGCAGGCTGGGCAAAGGTGGCGGAGGAGATGCGGGGGGGGGGGGGGTCCGGCTGGAGCTACAGGCTGCCTGACTAAACCTGGAGCTAGAGCAGCTCACTCAGAGGGTGATTACTTCCCATAGGTTAATCTAGATAAACCACAATTGAGTGTACGTGCATGTACTGTAAATACACACAGACACACACAATTTAACCCAAAGGGTTGAATTTTGCAGGACGTCCGATCCTGCACCGTCCTGCTCAGACCTCTCTTCTCTCCGATGGCCGATGTTTCCTTTCCTCTGATTCAGCTAATACAGGGAGTCCTCGACTTACAACTACAATCGGGACCAGAACTTCCATCCCTAAGTGACTGAACCATTAGGTGAGTCAGGCCTGATTTTACACCCGTTTCACCATGGTTGCTAAGTGGATCTCCCTGCTGGTTATGAGAATCTAGCCTCTCCCATTGACTTGGCTTTTTGGAGGCCAGCTGGGAAGCTCACAAAGAGCCTTCACACATGAAGCCAGGAAGCTGCAACTGTCATCCATACATGTTGGTTGTCAAGTGCCCGGATGGTGGCAATGGAGATGCTGAGATGGTTATAAGTGGGAGAACTGGTCATAAGTCACTTTTGCAGCCCCCTCATGACTTTGAATGGTTGCTAAGTCAAGGATTACCTCTACTGAGCTTAGTAAATACTCTGCAAACATGGCTGGGGGAAGAGTTGCAAGAATCCACAGGTGACCCCTGGAGGAACTGTGTTCAGGTATATAGTCCATCATTTTTCATCATGGTCTTTGAACCTGATAGGGCATTAGACAAGCTGTGAAAACCCTTTTCCTAAAGGAAGGATATGGAATGGATTGAAAACTAAGTCTAGAATTTCAACGAAGGTGGAATATTATGACCTGGTTGTAGGATATAATGTTGTTATTGACAAAAGGATTTCCCTTTTAACTGCATGTTTATTTTGAAAAGTCTTGAGAGGGGTCTCGATAGCGCTTCCTTGGAACTGAGAGCATTAAGGCATTGGTTGATCATTGTAATTTTAAAAAGGTCAGTTTTGGGGGGAAAGGGTCCTACTATCAACTACGTCAAGGCCATAAAGCAGAATGTCTGGTGGAGAAACCAGCCAGCGGGAGACTCGTTTGATGCTAAAACCAAGAAGAAGCCTCCTTGCGTTTCCAGAAACAGGAGAGGTCTTCCCAAATTCTGAATGGGCAAAGGGACAGGAAGAACATTTTTCTTGGGGACCAAGTCCCAGTAACCCTCATCATGGCGCAATGAGTAGATCCTCCCTGCGGACGTGCAAGATGCTCTGTGTCTGAGAGCAGAGAGCAGTTGGCTTTGGAGCCCTCATTTCCCCAAAGAAACCTATGGGCTCCGTCTAGAACAGATGCAGAATGAAGGAGAATTTGACTCTCGGGTTCAGAGCAAATGACCTTATTTGGGGAGAAACGTGCCTAGGGAGGCACCTAGGAAGAAGCCGTGGCAGCTGAGAAGATGATTCAGAAGGAAAAGGCAGGAGGGTAAGGGGAGATTCTGGGTGGGAGGGGGGGGAAAGAGGTTGGGGTCAAAAGTCACTAGCCTGGAATCTGAAATCCTTTGGGGAGGCCTGGGTGAATTCGATGAGGGAAACCATGGAAATGCTTTGGCCAGCAAATGCCACCTTGAACATCATGGTGGGTAAGGACTGTAAATCAGCCAAAGCAGGGGGCTGGTTTTGTAGGAGAGAAGACACAGTCATTGTTTGTGAAGTTCAGGGTAGGTTTTCCAAACGAGAAGCTACCAAGGCTTCTGCGGAAGACCCTCAGCCACCAAAGGGAGTGGGGTCTATGAGAAGGTCAGCCACTGAAAACTTACGGTAGGCAGCTCTAAACGTCCCACGGCCCCCGTTGAATGTGCAATGACCAGTCCTGCTGAAATCAGAACGTTTTGATGAGAAGAGGACAGATAACCCGAAGAGGAAGACCTGCAAAATTGGGGACAAAAGTGCTGGAGATTGCCTGTGAAGAGCAGAAGCGAGAAAAAGAGCGAGAGCTTTGGCCTTGAGAAGGACCAGACCACCAGCAGCCCCTCCAGTCCAGGAGAGGCAGCTCAGCTCCCTCCGGAACAGCTCAAATGCCGAGCCAGCAGGCAAGCGTCCTGCACTGAGGAGCCTTTGAGCGAATGGGGGGGAGGCTGGGAAAGGGATGGAAAACAACGCAGGCCTAAACAATCACAAGGCAGTGAGTCAGTTGACAGCTTAACTCGTGAAGGGCTACTTGGCCCAGTGAAGAGAACACTGGGGACTCAGGCCGGGGCCATCGGGTCACACGTGAGCAAGCCCAAGGCCCCCTTCGGATCCAGAACCTTCTATGGGGATTGCCTGGCGGATGCATCCAGAGGGTGCTTTGCAACAGCCCCCCTCCTGCTTTTTCCCGCTTTTCTCTCGCGCTTCTCAGGCTGCAGCGGGGCATCTGTGGGGCCACAGAAGGGCACCGAGGATGCGTCAGTCAGAGCTGGCGATGTGAGCGAAGGCTGATTAGATAGGAGGGCTATGCGTTAGAAAGGGGAAGCTCCCTTCCAGACTGCAGAGGTTTTCAGAAAAGGCCCTGTAAGGTAATGTTATGTCTCTCTTCCTGAAGGTGGAAAACAGACAAAAGGGGACAACCCAAAAATAAAGCGTAAAACTGAGAAGGAAAACAAAATCAACACAACTGACTTAAGACAATGCAGAGGAAAGCCACTGAGGGTCTGCGGTGACCATAAGAAACTCTATCCGGAAAGGGAAGAAGCAAAGCTCCTGAAATAAGCCAAGCGCAGGAAAAGCCTTTCTCAAACTTGGCAATTTTAAGAGGGTGGACCGACTCCCAGAACTTCCCAGCCAGTCCACTCATTTTAAAAGTTGCCAGGTTTGAGATACAACATCTCTAAAACATCCCTAAGTACCAAAGCCAGATGTGCCACTCACGGAGGCTGTGATTTGTTTAGGCAACAAAAACGGAATGCACAGGTACAGTATAGGTGGTACCTTGCTCAGTAGTAGTAACTGTGAAAGGGACCTTGGAGTCCTAGTGGACAACCATTTAAATATGAGCCAGCCGTGTGCAGCAGCTGCCAAAAAAGCCAACACAGTTCTAGGCTGCATCAACAGAGGGAGAGAATCAAGATCACGTGAAGGGTTAATACCACTTTATAATGCTTTGGTGAGGCCACACTTGGAATACGGCATTCAGTTCTGGTCGCCACAATGTAAAAAAGATGTGGAGACTCTAGAAAGAGTGCAGAGAAGAGCAACAAAGAAGATTAAGGGACTGAAGGCTAAAACATATGAGGAACGGTTGCAGGAACTGGGTATGTCTAGTTTAATAGAAAGAAGGACCAGGGGAGACATGATAGCAGTCTTCCAATATCTCAGGGGTTGCCACAAAGAAGAGGGAGTCAAACTATTCTCCAAGGCACCTGAGGTTAGAACAGCGGTTCTCAAATAGTGGGGCGCGCCCCCCTGGGGGGCGCGAGGCTCCGTAAAGGGGGGGCGCGAAGGCTCCCTTTCCATCTGGGTGCAATGGCGGCGGCGTGGGCGAGGCATAATATATCCCGCCTGGAAGTGGCAGCACTTCGGACTGTGGATTTTCATCGGAGCCGCGGGCTGGAGCTGTGCAAGAAGCCTGCTCGGGTGGGGGTGGGAGGGAGGGAAGCATGGCTGTCCCAGGCTTCCCTCCCTCCCCCCCCCAGCCCAAGCAGACTTCTTGCACAGCTCCAGCCCACGGCTCTGATGAGTCTCTGAGCAGTCCCCAGCGCTGCCACTTCAAGCCGGGATATATTCTGCCATGCCCTCGGCGGCGTCTTTATGCAGGTAGCTCGCCTCCCCGCCAGCAGCTCCACCGCCAGCATTCCGTCTGGAAGCGGAAGCGCAACAGCCGCTGTTGGGGAAGGGACAAAGGGGCGGCGGTCGCCCGATCTTGCCACCGCCACCCCTTCGCCCCTGGTAACGGCGACTGTTGTGCTGCTGCTTCCAGCTGGGATGCTGGAGGAGCTGCTGGCAGGGAGGGAGGGAAGAAAGGGAGGAGGGAGTAAGGATAGACAAGCAAGAGGGAAAGAGGAAAGAAGGCAAGCAGGCAGGAAGGAGGCAGAAGGAAGGAGGGAAGAATGGAACTGGAAGGGAGGCAGGGAAGGAGGGAGGGAGAAAGGAAGGATAGGAGGATAGGGAAAGAGGAAAGAAGGCAGGCAGGCAGGGGGAAAGAGGAAGGAGGGAACTGGAAGGGAGGCAGGAAGGAAGGGAAGGAGGAAGGGAGGGTGGAAGGAAGGATAGACAAGTAAGAGGGAAAGAGGAAAGAAAGCATGTGACTACGGTGGGAGACGAGGAAAGACCGGTGTGCTATGTTATGCAGAGGTGTACTTATAACAATTTTATAGACAAATTATACTATTTACAGTTGTGCGGGGGGGGGCGCGAAATGTTTTCTTCTTCCTAGGGGGGGCATGACAGAAAATAATTGAGAAGCACTGGGTTAGAATAAGAAGCAATGGGTGGAAACTAATCAAGGAAAGAAGCAACTTAGAACTGAGGAGAAACTTCCTGACAGTTAGAACAATTAATCAGTGGAACAGCTTGCCTCCAGAAGTTGTGAATGCCCCAACACTGGAAGTCTTTAAGAAGATGTTGGATAGCCATTTGCCTGGAACGGTATAGGGTTTCCTGCCTAGGCAGGGGGTTGGACTAGAAGGCCTCCAAGGTCCCTTCCAACTCTACTATTGTATTGTATTGTATTGTATTGTATTGAGGCCCATTTCTGCCTCTTCTGGAATGAACGCAGGGGCTTATTTTGAAGAAGGGACTTTCATGGCAGAAAACCCTTTAGCTAAGGCAGAAGGAAACACGCTTCAGAGATCTGACACGCCTGTCATTAAGCGCCAGTGGGAAGCAGCCTTAGGGTGATCGAAATTCTCTTATGAAACATATTAACTTCCTATAGTAAATAAAGAAATAACGACAATGGCTAGAGAAGAATAAAATGGTTCTATACTGGCTTAAGTACAAGCATCATTTTAAAGCCTAGGCCCAGAAGGTTTTTTTTTTGACATATTCGAACAACATACAAATATGCTGTTCAATCTGAGTCATTGCTTATTTTCTATATATAACAGAGACACACAGACATATTATTACATATATGATTATGTAGTAGTATCATGTATGTGCACACGACTGCATGCACATACGGCATATATGATAATCTCTCCCTAGCTAGAGATTGGCATGTCATCGGATGATAACTAGCATATGTAGAAGCAGAGAGGAGGTCCCCACGGAGCCTTTAGATGCTTCCCTAGAAAACGAAGGTTTTTTCCCTACTGATATCTATGAAGATGATGGAATTTGAAGTACCAATGTTCAATTTGTTCTAAAGAAGCTTGACTGGCCGCAATATAATCTATATATTTTTCAAAAAAATTGGGCTGGTAAATAATTCAATATGCCCTCTGCCTAGCTGTTGAAGGACCCATAAGCCCCAGCCTCGCTTGGTGAAGAAGTTCAGCCGAGCCATAACCTTGAGAGAAACGTTATCTAACCGCCATCAGAGGAGATCAGGCGCATCCTGGATCAAGGAAGCGAAGTTAAAAGTGGGGTGACAGTTTCAGCAGAATCCTGAGAGATCCAGCTTGGAAGAAGCTCAGATACGCCACACAGGATGACAGCAAACGCTCTGGGAGACGAAAGGTAGAAAATGTCTGTGTTCGAACATTGAAGAGGACATCAAGACAACAAGCCAAGGGAAGGCTGGAAGCCCTCTCAAATATTTGGAAAACAGAGCTACCCCCCCCCTCCCTGCAACAGATAAGGAGGAGAAACTCAATCTACTTCGTGAGATTCGAGCCACGTATGTGTGTGTGGGGAGGGGGGACATTTTCCACCTTGAGAGCAAGTGGTAGATAAGCCCCTAAACCAAAGGGAAGAGCGAGCTGCTGAAACGGTCAGAAGCCCCCAAGAGCCCCTGAACTGTCCACTTGGCATGATTAAGGGAGCTTTTAGTCCACGTTCACAGCCCTTTTTCCGGGAGTCATTTCTGTGGACGGAAGCACTTCACACTCTTGGCCCCTGGGCAACCCCTCTGGGTGGGTCAGTGCCCAGGCTGCCATGGAGGAGCTTGGGGCAGCGGCCAAGCACTTGCACAGAAAGCCCAGAAGTGAATGCGCACACACACGGGCAGAGACAGCCGGAAATGGCGTCCAAAGTTGTTGTGTGCCTCCGAAAGAGGATACGGCTGATTTGAAGAGAGGGACTTCATGAGGAGCCTCCCTTATTATGAAATGCCTTTTCCCAAAAGATCCACGTGGATTTGGAAATTGGTGCATCTTCTGAAGCCCATAAAAAGGACACAAAGAAAATGCGCCAAGAATACAACTGCTGGCTTCCATGTGCCTGAATGCGAGGCAAAAACAAAAAGGTATCTACCTGCGGGGTGATTTTGGAATTATGAGGCCGATGAGAGCCCTAGAAACTCCGCGGAGGCAGCATAAGAGACTTAGCTTTCTAAGTTAAATTTCTATAATGCAATAAGTTCCAGGAAGAACTCAACTGGGAGATTAAGTATTGATTAATTAAACAATGAAGCATTTTGTCGACATGATAAAGCAGAGAGGTCGGTGGGAAAGGGGCCACGGAAGCCAAGATGGATGGCCTCAACCACGAGATCAAAGCTCAGCCCCATTTCTCCATCTGCTGTCCCACCTGTGGTGGGTCTCTGATTGAAGGAATGTGGCCGCTTTGATTGACAGTCCCCCCACCCTCCAGGCAGCCACCTCTGTGATAAAGGCTTCAGTGCCAGAACTCCTTGCCCCGTTGCTCCAAGCCACAACGTAAAAGAAAAAAAAAGCCTGCCTTACTCATAGCAGAAATCCAGGTTTAAGAGAGATCACTTTGCAGCCCATAAAAAGCGGTGGCCACGCATTGGCCGCAATGAAATCATCCTCATAAACAGCAGCTTTGCTCAGTTTTGGCTAGGGGGATATTTCCAAGCAAAACCTGGAGAAATGAGGCAGCAAAAAAAAACCCAATACACAGAAATCGGGGGGTGGAGAGGAATCCAGATATTTGGCTCAGAATCAGCCCCATTCAGTCAGGCCTGGGGTTACACTGACAGCTGCCTCTGCTCCCCATCGGCCCAGGAATTGGTGCCAGGCCTCACACCAAGTTCCTTTGAAAAGACCAGCCCAAGACACCTACGGCATTGTGGGGGGGGGGTCTATTCTCCACCCCACCCCCAGCCCAAAATATCTGCAGCGTTTGCAGGAGAAGCCTGCCTGCTTTAAAGCCAATTCTATGAAGGCAGGCGTCTATAATACATTGCTGATGCCAGGAAGAGTCATTGAATCAAGGGGCAGCTGGCTGGAAGCAGGTCCACTGAATGTGGCATCATTGTTTTGTTTGTGGGGTCGGGTGCATAGAATCACCCCACAAGCCTAGACTGAAGCCGTTGTTGGTTGTGCTCTTGCTCTCAACTGGGAAAGGGGTTTGGTAAATGGGTATAGCTCTCTACAGGCCTCATTGCTATATCCTCTTCAAAAACATAATACCTAATATTTTAAAAAAACCAGGTTGAAGATGAAAGCATACGCAGATGGAGCTGGATAATTCACTGGAGGATTGCAGTTGGTTGCACTCCGCATACTCTCTCCATAGCTGCAAGATGCTCTAAAAGCCCATCTCCACCCCGTCACAATCTGGGGCCTCTTCCTTCGGTGGATGAAGATTTGATGGAAACTTTCTTTCCTGCACCTCTCTTCCCCTCCAAGGTAAAAGCCACCTAATAGGATATTGTTCCCTCTAGATTTATACTGAAATATGTGTTTCCCACTAGTCCTAGATGAAAGATACGGCCACTCTTTGAATGTTACACAACCCCCCCCCCACCCCGCCAGCATCTACTTTCAGGTTACTAGCCACCCGTGTCCATCAGAATCATGTTTTCTGTGTAAAACCCCCACCTAGTCTAGTGTGTCCCACCCATCTTCCACGCTCTCCTGGCCTCTTTTAACAGGCATTCCTCAGACTCCCGTAAGTCCTTCCCTGCAGAGACTTAATGCTTCTTCCCCGGTGGGCTCCTCATGGGCCGGAAAGCAAGGCGAGACCTTACAGGAGAAGGCCAGGAAGAGGGGTCAAGGGTGTTTTCTGTCAGCCCCTTGCCTTGCTGATGTACCTGCAATTTAAAGGGAGTGGAAAGGAGATGCAACTAGCTGGGCAAGAGACCTCTTGGCGTTTGACTCATTGCATGAATGAATGAGGCAGAAGCCGGAGAAGCAGCACTTCCAACCCCATGTATTTTCAGACGCTGGCTCCTATATGCGCCAGAGGCAATGGTAAAAAGGTTATCGTACAGCGACAGTTCAGCCAAGGTCTTGCAGAGTAGACTTCCCTGTCTGGTGTTGGATTACCCAACTACGAAGGAGGAAACCTCCACCGGTTGAAGCATATTAAACCCCCCGCATTCTTAAAGTGCCTGAGTGAAAACCCATGGCAATCCACAGAGGTCACTTCCTTCCACTTCCTTCGTCCAATTCATTAGGCTAGATAGAACTATTCATTCTCCAGAAGCCATTTAGTGCAAGGACAACAGAAGAACACAAAAGGGGGGGAAAATTAAAAGGCACAAGCAGTTCCTCCCTTTCTCTTTTCTCCCTAACACTTTATAATATTCATCTGGGTTACTCAGTTTAATGTAATCACCAAAAACAGCTATAAAATATCGTACTAATTTCTGTACACTATACACCTCTATCCTACATCCCCCCCACCCCACCCCCCAAGGGTACACATTTGAGGAGCTTCAAGAGAAATGCACAGCATAGAATTTTTCTCCTTTTTTTAAAAAAATACATTCTGCATCAAGACACGCACACACGCGCAGTTCCAATAAGTACATTCTGTCCATCAAGGTCCGTCTTTAGTACTGATCAGGGGTTTTATTGCTGGGACACAGTTTGGTCTGGCTGTTTTTAGCTCCTGGCACCATCTGAGGCCGGAGGGCAGTCACCAGTGAAGGAGAAAAGCGTGTTTGGTGACCCTTCCTTCTCCCTTTATTTGGTCATCAGCCTGAAGGGCCTCACCGTCCAAGTTGCTCCACGCTTGAGGAGGGGGTGGGTGGGAGCAACGAGGAAGCCCCTCTCCCATCACCGGTGCGCCCTTCCTGGGTAAGGATGGAGCTACGGCTGGTCTTCAGGAAGCGCAGCAATGGGGAAGGGGCTGCAGGCTCCTCATCAGGGGCCCTGAAGTGAGGAGAACTCAGGGCAGCCTCTCTACCTCCAGCGTGGCCTTTGCTATCTTCCCGCCCGTTCCTCATTACGAGACCAAGCAACATACAAAGAGTCTCCCTGCCACCGAGTAGAAATGCAGCTTCTCTCCTCCCTCGACATGCCAAAGGTCTGGCTTGGCAGGGATCTTTCTGCTCTCAGCTCCCCTCGGCTTCATCCGTCTCTGGGACCTTCTCCCTCCAATCGGCTGGGGGGGGGGGCAATTCCCATCCTTATTTTTTCAACCAGAGGAAATGTTTGATCAAGCTCAGCCCTGCAGCTGCCCCACCCCCAATAAATGCAACCAGAAATCCTCTTGAGCTTTTCTGGGCCTCTAACCCCGAAGCCGCCTCCTGGCTTCTATTCGGATGTCATGAATGCAGAAGTTGCCATTTCTTGAAATAGAGGTTGGTATTTCAAGGCAGAAGAAGCTGCAACCTCGGGAGTTTTGGCTCCAACAGACAACGTGCCATATCTCTGTTGCATTGCGTCTCTTTTTGCATGGAGCTGTACAACTCACAAATGTGTTATTCCACTAGCAAGTAGCAACGGATTAAAGTGGTGCCTTCACTTTCCTGACCTCCTTCAGCTGACTCCATCTCTCTCTCTCTCCCCCCCCTGCATATTGCTTTTTCTCAAGCGTTCAGATTTGGTGCACATTATTAGCGTACAGGTGTGTTGCCATAGAAACAGAAGTCTCCATTTTGCCTCTGGGAAACCAGTCCGCAAAAGCAAAGAGTTTGGTTCGTTTAAGCAAACGTAATAAACAAAACTCTTCAATAAAGGAAAATTAACACTCTGGATGGAGATATCTGGCAGGGGACCTCAAAGTCTATCTACATTCGCATATTTGATATTTCAGTAATTTACATATGTTACACTGGGCTCAGGGCTCGTATTTGCTGGCTTAGGAAGAAAACGAGGATAAAGGACCAGGTCCCAGGGGTGAGATGCACCAATATTCTTGAGAATTTGGGCAGCAGGGAGGTACATCCAGAAAGTGCATTGTTATCATCATTAGCGCCTACTTGATAGTGTGTTTGAATGCATGCAAATACTTCCTCTTCATGCATTATAGCAAGCAGGATTTTCACATTTTCTTTCAGCATGGTTAACCGGTATTATACCATGATTACTTCATAAAATACTGAGAAATGCATTCACATAAAACTTTTGCACTGAGCTGTATCATGAAGTATCTTTTTTTTTAATACCTGGGGGGAGGGGGGACAGGAGATTATTAATTGTTGTTATTATTATTATTATTTATAACACACGTCAGACAAGCAGCCTTGTTATGCATTGACATTTTCTGTGCTTATGTAGGTTAACTGGGGTAAGACTGGGAGCGTGAGCATGTCCATCCTGACCTTCACCCAGGTCAGGCCAAGGGCAGGTCCACCATCCCTCCAGCATTAGCACCGCCATCGCCCTACAAGCACTTCAGAAAAGGAGAAGGGCCCTTCGCTTGTACAAAGACTCGTACAAAGCCAATGAAGAACATGAAATGAAGAGGTGGCAAAGAAACCATGACACAACCCCCCCACCCCCACAAGACATTGGCCAGGAGGTTCTGGGGAGGGACGCCATGAAGATGAGGCTCCCTCATTCTTCACGCAGCTGCAGGCAATAGCGGTGGTAGCGAAGCTGGAAGAACATTTGCTCTAGAATAGAATGTGTCATTCCAGGCAGAGAATAGTGTTCGACCACCCCAACATGCTTGAAGCCTAAGGACTCATACAACTTGTGGGCTGCCACCTTCACTGCCGTGGTCCCCAGCACCACAGAGGAGTAGTTATTGAGCACGGCAAACTCCAGCACTTTCCGACCCAGGGCTTTTGCGATCCCTTTACCACGGTACTTAGAGTCCACGGACATGCGGCGCAATTCCATCGTGTTGTCCTCCTCGTTGCCTCGGGCTGCCACGATGCCCACCACGTTGCCGTTTAACACAGCCACCCAGAAGCAGGAACCTGTTGGCACAAAGCAGAGGGAGAGTTGGAAGGGATCCATCTGCCTTTGGAAGGTTCTTTGGTGTCCCATGCTTTTGAACATCATCGTCAACACGGAGGAAGCACCCAACGCAAGTTCTCCTTAGAAACCGCAATTAGCCCAAAATTATCATGTCAGATGCCTTCCTATAACATTTCTTGCACTACATCCAAAACATAATTTTCTGTTTCATTATATATTGTCTAAATATTGGAAGTGTTGAGTAATGGAAATGAATTATGTTTTGTGAGCTTTGCCATCTGTGAAAAAGGAGCTTGTGAATGTCTGTCTTAATTTGCCCAGGATTTCGCTCCTGTGAAGCAGCACCGAAGCTCCTGCGGGGAAAACGGGCTGGTTCTCCATCGCTTGGTACCTGTGGTTTTAAAAGCTCCAGTGGATCCCCTACCTCATGAAGCCTGGAGGAAGCAGCACGTGAAGGGGGCCTCCTCCCTTCATCCAGACACTTGCCGCTTGCCACAGGAGGCTTCACGGCTTAGAACGTCAAACAAGCCCTTGCTTCTCCCCTCAGCTCTCCCTGCCTCTTCCTAGCCTGGTATCAGTTTCCAGGATTATGAGGGCAAGTTCCAGTCTCCGCAAAATTTGTTGGGAGACATTATTTTGCCCTTTATTTTCTTCCCTGAAGGCTTTTAGACACCTTGAGGACACATTGAACTGCAAGCGATCCCATTTTGGTTACAAAGACAATTGAGAGGGTTGCGTGAGGGGAGCACCAGGCTTTTGGAGGTTGGCAGCCACGTTCTGGCCTGCCCAGCGCCACATTCAAAAACAGACACAGGCAGGGCAAGGGGGAGGAGACAAAGCAACGCAAATAAGGGAACAGTTCATCGCTTGGATTAGGGATATGCATTATGAAGAGCCACGGTGGCTCAGTGGTTGGAATGCAGTACTGCAAGATAATTCTGCTGCCTGCCGGCTGCCAGCAGTTAGATTCTGACCAGATCAAGCCTTCCATTCTTCCCAGGTGGGTCAAATGAGGAGCCAGATTGTTGGGGGAGCAATATGCTGACTCTGCAAACCGCTTAGAGAGGGCTATAAAAGCACCGTGAAGCTGTTATATAAGTCTAAGTGCTATTGCTATTGCTACTTCTAGCAGCGCCAAGCAGATACTTCCTGCGTTTCAGAGAAAAGACAGGAGATTCTTAGCCTCTTTTGGCCTGCGAGGATCTAAAGGAGCTCTTGTGATAAGATCAAAGGTATTTTATCATCCTTCCTTACGGCTGGCCAGCTCCAGGATCAGATTTTTGATGCAAAATAAATCTGCTGCCTAGCAGAGCTTAAACCTTCCTACTTTAACCCCAATTTTAAAAACCACAAAAAATGTAATTATGAAAATGGGCAGCTTGCTTCCAAATGTTGGTGTTGTGATCCTGGAGGTAAGTTGAATAGAAGACTCTGACGCACACAGTAAGGTTATTTCATGCGCATACATACCTACATATATATTCACGTACACACACATTACATATTTTACAGCAGGGTTTAGGTAAAACGCTTCTTTCTCAGATTCCGTTCTGACTTAAAATCACCATCTGGCAAATGTGTCTGTGGAGAATCTCAGCCTTCCGGATCATGGTTGTTGTGAAGATGCCTTTTTTTCCCAAGAGGCAACTGGACTTCCTTGGTTTTTTCCTTGAAGATGTTTCACTTCTCACCCAAGGAGCTTCTTCAGTTCTGAGAAGGGAAACGTCTTCAAGGAAAAACAAAAGTCCAGTTGCCTCGTGGGAAACTTTAACTTCAACTTTAACTTTTATTTAATTTATAAACCGCGGCCTCTCTCTGAAGGGACTCGGGGCGGTGTACAGTCATATTAAAACACAATATAAATACATATAGATATAGATAAATATAGATAAATATCGATGGAGGAGGTAACATATAAACTGTACAATAATAATTAAAATTAAAATTAGAGATACATTAAAAACTACCCCTAAAAAACTACCCCGGAATAAAATGTTTGCCAGG
The DNA here is from genome assembly GCF_964273705.1 of Natrix helvetica. Classification (NCBI taxonomy): domain Eukaryota; kingdom Metazoa; phylum Chordata; class Lepidosauria; order Squamata; family Natricidae; genus Natrix; species Natrix helvetica. Next base: position 680,986 of record NC_138549.1, read on the forward strand.
AGGTTAAAAATGGGACTATAAATGGGCTAGGCCAGCTAATTGGAACAGGTGGGTCTTGAGTTTCTTTCGGAAGGAGCGGAGGTCAGTAGTGGTTCTGATATCGGGGGGGAGGTCATTCCAGAGGGTTGGGCCCATCACAGAGAAGGCTCTACTCCTGGGCGCCGCCCGTTGGCATTGCTTAGTGGATGGCACCCGGAGGAGTCCCTCCCTGTGGGAACGAATTGGTCGCAGGGATGTATGAGGTAAGATGCGATCCCGCAGGTAACTAGGTCCTGTGCCATGGAGCGCTTTAAAGATGGTAATCAACACCTTGAAACGCACCCGAAAAACCACAGGTAGCCAGTGCAGCTCGTGCAGGAGAGGTGTTATGTGGGAGTACCTGGTACTCCCCATGATAGCCCGCACGGCCGCATTCTGAACTAGCTGTAGTCTTCGGGTGCATCTCAAGGGGAGCCCCATGTAGAGAGCGTTGCAGTAGTCCAGATGGGACGTCACCAGCGCAGGAGTGACTGTGCGTAGGGCGTCCCGGTCCAATAGGGGGTGCAATTGGCGCACCAGGCGAACCTGGTGGAACGCCCCCCTCGCCACGGCTGCCACATGGTCATCCATCAACAGCCGGGCATCTAGGAGGACACCCAGATTGCGCGCCCGCTCCACGGGGGGCAGTTGCTCGCCCCCTATGGCCAGCAATGGAGTCCACTGGTTGAACCGGGGCGCCGGTAGCCACAGCCACTCCGGGCACCTCTGGGAGCATCTGGCAAACACATTAAACTTCATTTCTCTTGATTCTTCCTGGAACACAAGCCTCCTTCCTGGCCATCATCTAGTGAGATGCCAATAAATGCAAGAGAAGCTCTCCTGTCCTGGTAGGAAGGCATGCAGAGGGAAAGAAAGGCCGCCTCTGATGGATTTCGTCTCCTTGTCATTTTATCCCAAGCTTAACAGAAGCGACTCCTCCCATCTCAAACCGTCTTGGATCAAGGGCCTCGTTAAAGTACGGGGTTCAACAGGCATTTTAATGACATTTTAATGGGGTACTTTCTTCACTGTTCAGTCTTTGTACCTTATTCGTGTCTTTGCATAGTTTGATGGCTCCTCTACAGCTTCCAGGGATGGCAAAGTGTGTTTATGACTCACAGACCCACAATTGGGCTGAATGACATTGGGAAGAATAAGGAACTCTTAAGTGATTCAAAGTTAGACCAGGTCATAATTTCTGAAGCGGCAAGGTTTAATTCCCTCAAATGGTCTAGAAGTTAAACCAGAGCCAATTGGCTAGTTATCGCTCTTCTCCCATTTTAATTTGAACACACAGTTTCAGTTTCAGCTCACAGACACACAGGCACAGACGTCACATGGTTAAAGAGTACTTCAGAAGTGGAAGGGAAATAGCTTATCAACTAAGGGGTTTCGGCTCTCATGTGAACACAGTCGTCTCAAAATAGGCGACCGAATTCACTGTATTTCTGGAAGAAATCCAGCCCCCGTCTTAAGAACTGGGACCACATCTCAGCCCACTCAATCACTCTTTCCACTGCTCTATAAACACTCACCAGGCTGGCCGATTCAGAGTTTGCACGCCATCCTAGAATTTCTCTTCTGCTAGCCCACAGTCTTCCCTAACTAGGGATATCAACACTGAACAACATGTTTTCCAGCTGCAGGGCCCCCATCTCTAATTCACTGGCAGGCCAGTCCTCTAAGAATTCCCGGTGCTACAGATAATTACAGAACTTCATGAAACAAATAGGTTTGTATTTCACGAACTGACATTTCAGCCTGGACTTCCATAGACCACAATTCTCAGTTGGAAACCAATTTGTTATTCTCACCCTTAGAGGTACTTGCAAAATGAATCTGTGTTACTGTGTTTCCCCGAAAATAAGACCCAAACTAGGAAAATAAGCGCTACATGATTTTTCAAGATGCTCGTAATATAGCCCCTACGTCAAAAATAAACCCCATCCCCCCAAATAAGCCCCAGTTAAGATCATCAACCAGAGGGGTGCATTTAGTACCACATTTCCCTGAAAATAAGGCCTAACTGAAAAATAAGCTCTGATGCATCTTTTGGAGAAAAAATTAATATAAGACCCCGACTTATTTTCAGGGAAACAGGGTATATTGGTCTCTTCCCGTTCTCTCTGGGTCAATGCCTCACTGCCTTCCTCTTCAGCCTGATTCCACAAACGTACCTTGCATTTTATTGTTCTCTCCTTGTTCCTAATATGACACCCAAAATCACCCACTGCCCAAGTCCCTCCAGGTCTTTGCCAGAGAGCAGCATTCTTGCCTGGTTACTCCATCAGGAGTGGCCAGTGGCATACACATTGAATGGAAGGGCAGGTCAAGGGCTCCATCATTGGAAACATACTGATGTTGTCTATATGTCCACCTTTGATCCCAAGAAACTAGTTTGGCTTAATTAGTTGAAGAGGGAGAGCATCACCAGGTGAGTCTTGATTCCCAGAAGAAATTGTCTTTGTGAGATTTTGAACCAAGATCCAAGAGATTTAGACTCTCTGGAATGAGGACTGGATCCTTTCAGAGGAGATTTGGATTACTTAGATGCCATGTGACCACAGTTTGAATTAGAAAGAGAGGCTAAAGGGTTGCAAAGGCTCAAGGAACATTAAGTGGCCTAGGGTCCAATGATAGTGGTGGCAAGGCTGGAATGGGACAACTCGACAACCTGCCACAGGACAACTCGACAATTCTATTCAATGATTTAAAATAATTTAAATTTTTGTCATTCATTCTGTCCCTCCTTTTGCATCCTTTCTTTAATGATTCTATTCCACCATTTCTTCGATATTAGAGTAACTCTTGTCTCTCTATGGAGAATTGGCTGTGGCAAGTTGTCCTATGTCCATGGCAAGGACATCAATGAAACCGGACTTCTCCTGCGTGCAACTTCCCAGCTAAAGTTCTACTTCAGAGGAATTCCTTCAAGAATGTGGTAAGGTGGGCCAGGAGACCCTGGGTTCCTTATCAAAGCACATCAGGGGATATCCATGATCCCTCCAGGACAGACCCACTCCAGGTAGGTCTTTTGGGCCTTCTTTTTCATGGCAGCCTGGGATCCCTGCTCCTCATGAGAAGGCAGAAGGAACCAGTGCAGAAAGCAGAGCTGACTAATGGGGCACCCAACATTCCCAGCCACCTTGGCATCGCCCACCAAACCTGCCATTCTTTGCAAGTAGGCATTATTTGCACACTTGCTGGCCTGTGACTTTATGTTGACAGATTCGTTGGTTGGCTTAATCAAAATGTCTTCTGGATACTTTTAACATTTTGAAAACCTTTGGTGTTGTGCATTCGATGATTCAGTGCATTCAATGTATAATGTGTCAATGCATTACAAAATGAATATAGGAAATAGATTTCGTTTGAAATGCAGGTCAACCAGTTGGCCAGCTTACAGATCATTGGCAAAGAGCAAACTCACAGAAAGAGCCGCAAGGATTTGGAATGTGATTTTTCCACCTCTTGCTGGTCAAGAGAGAAAAAGCTAATTTGGTGTAAAGTCCAACCGACACCTCTAAGACACGCCAAGAATGGCAGAGGTGGGTTCCTACCGGTTAGGCCCAGTTCAGCTGAACCGTTAGTGGTATGGCGGTGTGGGCCGCTGGAACCAGCAGTGACCCAGGCCTGCCATGCCCCGAACTGGTTCTCCAGTTGGCGCCGTTAGCGCCGCCATCTTGTTTTCAAGTTCTGCGCATGCGCAGAACAATTTTAATTGAACTGCGCACGCACGCACGCACACGCACAAGCGAACCGGCAGTAAAGCCAGGAACCCACCCCTGAAAAACGGGGAGTAAAGGGCCGTATTAGTTGAAGGCCCTTCTCCAAAGTGCAGTAAGAACCGGAAGATTTTTTTAAACAGAGATGTCAAATAATTGAGAAGCTGAGGTGACAGGCTGCTCCGCTCTTCTCGAGCTCCAAATTAAACAGGCTGTGAGGTCAATGAGAGGAACTTACCCTTGCAGAATCCTCGGCGTCTGGCAGCGCATTGCACTGAGACCCCCCAAAACAAGGCCTGCCTGAGGCTGCTGGGAATCCATGGTTTGGCTTAGCATGATGAGGCACCTTGGATTACCGCAACAACGGAGGCACCTCCGGAGTACCTGAAGGACCAGGGCCAGGGGAGTAAACGGACCCCGGAGAAGCTCTACCTAGGGGGTTGCTCAGTTGATTCCAGCTTGCTGGCCCAGAGCCAAAGGGCGGTATTGTCTTTTGCACTCAGAGTGGGCAGCAGCAGCAGGGAAGGGTCTGCAGCCAGCAGGCCTCTTTGCCCAGCCAAGAGTTTAGACTGAAGCAGGGATGGACATCAGAGAAAGATGTCTTGGTCTACGGCGAGAAATCTGTCCAACCAAAATCAAAGTTCTGAAACTTCTGAAAATCAGAAACATCACCGAGTGAAAACAAAGACACCTACGAAATAATGAATAAACCAGCCATAAAATAAGCCAGACACAGGAGCAAAAGAATGCAAAAAGAAAAGAAGAAAGAAAAAAACACGTTTCTGCCAAATTCAAATCTTCAGTCCCAGCATGCCGCCCTTCTGGGCTTGATGGGGTAACTGGGCCTTCGAGGCTCCCTGAAGCAAGAAGGAAACGAGAAGGGCAGATTTCAGCCGGAGGGGGAATTGTGATAAAAATGCCCATTCCCCAGGCCCCACCAGGCAGCCTTCTTGATGGGACCTAGAGGGAACCTGATCCTGAGGAATCCTTGGTGCTTTCTGAACAACAGTAACATCATCACTGCTAGTGCACCATCGCTGGCACTGATGAGGTTACCTAGTTGGGTAATTAAATGTCTGCAGGAAAACAAGCAAGCTCAGAGGGCGCCAAGATCCTTTCTCTCAACCCTGATCTACAGATATTCTCCTTTGTTGGACTGGATCCCATCTGATCTGATCTGGCAGGCAGATTCACGTGGGAGAAGGAGGTCGGACAGATAACCAAGTCCAGAGCCGTGGACAGCCCGTCTGTTAAAAATGAAAAATAAAAGGCTACTATTTTCATTTTGTCTCCTGTGCCCCACCCCCTAAGACAGCTTCCAGCTTTCCTGGCAGGTTTATTCCCGTCACATGTCCATTTTATTTTAACACAACTCCGTCACTCACGCGTGCCCCATGCAAACTCCCTCCCAATTGTTTGGCTTATCCAAGTCTGAGCATGTATTTATTTCCATGTGCCTGGAGGAAGTCAAATACTTGTGAGAGGCTGCTGCAGAGCGAAGTTTCTCTGGTTGCTTAATTTAACTATGTGTCTTTATTTTTTCTCTTCCCTTCTGCTTTTCAGCCTCTCCCTCTTGTCAGGCTTAAGTTCCAAATGGTTTTATCATGGGAGGGATATTCTTTCTTTTAGTTCTGTCTTTCTGAGACAGGGCTTCTCCGGTAGGGAATTCATAGGGAATCAGCTAATTACCAATGTGTGTCTTTGGGATATGAAAGTGTGTGTGTGTGTGTGCGTGTGTGGGGAGGAATTTTGGCTGAAGAAAGTTAATAATAATAATAATAATAATAATAATAATAATAATAATAATAATAATAATAATAATAATAATAATAATGGCTGTGTGGGGAGGGAAAGTTAAGGGGTTTGCTGCAGGTGCTGACATTTCTTGGGGTCAGACAGAAAAGGATGAGACCCCCCCTGGGGGGGGACAAGGCTACCTACACCACTGCTGGGGACAATAAGCAGGGTGCAGGACAAAATACACACACCACCTGGAACATTAGGAACAAAACCCACAAACTTCATTTATTTTTGCAATACAAAAGGGAAGCCAATTAGAAGAACTTCAAAAATACTGACGTGACTGCAATTGGGGAAAAACCGGACAGGTAGCTAATACGCGTGGGCATTGCCTTTGGGCTGCCAGGGACTGTTCTCTTGAGGGGAATAAGTCCCGTCTTCCGGATATTTCCTGTAAGCAGTGAGACTTTTGCAGGCCCACCACCGGAAGGAAGACGGTCAGATCGATCCTTGAGACTCCTGTGGGAATTAAGAAAGGAAAAGCCACAATGTCACCATATCTTCTGAACATTTCTTTCATTTTTTGATGAAACACGTGTTGTAGAAAACAATTTGTGAAGTCCTTTTAGCTTTTATACAAAAACTGCACTATATTGCCTCTGAATTGATGGAATAACTTACTCAACCTAATTAAGTTTTGCTCACTCTTTAAGGCAGTGTGTGCCAACTGTGGCAGCTTTAAGATGGGTGGACTTCAACTCCCAGAATTCCCCAGCCGGCAAGACTTGAAGTCCACTCATCTTGAAGTTCCCGTGGTCGAGAACTGTTGCTTTAAGGGTTGTAGTTTGGATGTCTGGTTGCACTTACAAAACGAGAGAGGGAGATTACTGTCTCCCCAGAAAGTAATCGTGTATCTGTGACCCTGGAGGAACTTTTGGGATCTAGTGCTGTCACCTGGGTGAGACCGTGAGAAGCCAAACCTCTTTCTCAAAATGGGGCAGTCTGTGTGCAACCTTGGGATCCAAAAACGCTGGCTCCAGGATGGACACCAACATTTCTGGCTGGATTCTGCCTCTCCTAGGATGCCTAAAAAGGGTTGGGCCCCTGGATCACACAGTCCAGCGTAAATGCCCAGCCCTCTCCATAAAGGAGGCCTCTCGCCCGCAAAATGGAAAGGGCAGGAGGAAGCAGAACTAAGGTCTTCTCCCGCTTTGGCTTCACGTTCTTCCCACCCAAAGGGACGCTGGGCAAAACTGAAAGAATGCCATCCTAAGATGCCCTCTGCCACCCCAAGGACATTCGTCTCTACGTGCCTACCTTGGTCCTCGTCTCCAATACCTGAAGGCCTTGAGGTTCATGTTTTCTGAGCCTGAAAAAAGCAAGAAAATTTTAATCTGAACCAATTTGAAAAAGAATGCCCCAAATTTCAATATCCACTGCCCCAACGCCATGCCTCTATCCCGTCTCTCTCTCTCTCTCTCTCCTCCTCCTCCTCGGCCCAACTCCAGCCCTACACCCACGTTCGCTTACAGCTGCCCTGTCACTTCAGATTCGTCTCGACAGCCTCCCACTGTCCCTCCATTTATACAACACGCAATAGCCCCATATGCTTACCAAGGGAGACCTGGCGGATGCTGGGCTGCAGGAGAAGTCTTCATACTTGCCCATTGTCCTGGGTAACCCGGGGAGGCTTAAGGCATAGCTAGGGAAAGGTCAATGGCCTGGGGGCGGGGGAGCCACCACCAGCGCTGCTGCTGCTGCTGCTGCTGCGGCTATTGTCTCTTCCACCAGGGCTACTGACCTCTGCAAATAAAGAAAGGCTCTCTACACAACCGATCGGATGCAATTAAGGTACAATGTCCGGGAAACAACATGTACACAATTGAGGCATGGGACACGCAGAGCACCGCTTGTGCCCTACGGTGGAACGAGTCAGACCCCCGAAATGTAGGGAGGAGGGTCAGTGGCTAGAACTCATTTACCCACAGAGAGCGAAAGAAAGCCGTTTCTTGCAAGCCTTAAAACTCAATATGGACTTGCGACACAGCCCGTCTGTGAATAAAATGCGCCAATATGACATTGATTAAAGTAACGTCTTCCACACCCAGAAATCAACGGGGATTCTGCTTGCAAATAAATGGCAAACGATTAAAATGGATGGTCAGCCAAATCGAAGGGCTGATTAAATTTCCTTTTTGGGATCAACGCGATTACAGGATGACCTGCTGTAGGCAGGAAAGCAGACACTTAATATTCTGAGCACTTATTAATTTAAGAAGAAACTCAGTCCATGCTCAGTCAACAATCAGTATCATTTATTCTCTCTGCAACACCACCAGTTTCCTGTTTTGACTGATATTGCAGAATGCCTGCTTATCTTTAAAAAGACACACCAGGAAATTCAAAGTGAAATTTCCTCTGGGATAATAAACGCATTTATAAAAATGGTAGAGGAATATACAGCACTGCTTAAGAGCAACAAGAAACAATTCCAAAGATATATACTTGGGAGAATTGAGAAAGCTATAAACATCTGAGGTAGGGCGACACAAATAGGGGGACTTATAAAGGTTGATAAAGTTATCTCATAGCCCAAGATATACAAATGGAATTAAGAATAGTATTTATGCATTGACTTCATGTGATTTATCCAAACCAGAATGGTCTTTAGTCTTATTACAGAGCTTAATGTTGTTATAGATCCTTGGCCTTTGATCTCATAGTCACCCTTGATTTGATGTCTTCTGTTCCAGCAAAGTTACAGAGAAAACTTTGTTACTGGGAAGATGTTTAATTGTGTTTTTGAACCGAGTGCATCCCAATCTTTGTGAAGATTTAGAAACTGACCGACTTGATTATCTGACCAATTATTTGGAGGCAGTTTTACATGGAAAAAGTAAATACCTCTCCTACATTTATTACCGCCCCAAAGACCTAAAATTGGAATTGGTTCCAGAGATCAGAGGAATGAAATAAAATGGGAAAAAAAGAAGAAGAAAATGAAAAAAAAAAGATTAAAACCATTGTTAGGCAGAATTGGGAGGAACCTGTTTAATCGAAACCTCAGATATTTAGTGTGGTTTGCTCTTTATTTTCGAAGTGTGTGATATCACCAGGCCTAGACTGAAGGAGTTCTCTGGGGCCTTCAGAAAGAACAGGACAGAATAACAGAATCAGATGGGACCTTGTAGGTCATCTAGTCCAACCCCCCCAAAAGCAGGAGACCCTACACCATTTCTGACCGATGGCAGCCCAGTCTCTTCTTGAAAGCCTCCAGTGATGAAGCTCCCACAACTTCTGAAGACAACTTCTCTTCCATGGGTTGATTAATCTCCCTGTAAGAAAATGCCTCCTTATTTCCAGGTTGAATCTCTCCTTGATCAGTTTCCATCCATTAAAAGATGATAGATGTTGATGAATTTGGAAAAGGATTTAAAAAGATCACCAAACAATTGGAAGTAAATCATTCCACGGTCCAAAAGACCATCTACAGGTGCAGATCTCAAACAACTTGCCAGCTCACTCAGGACAGATTGTCCCAACAAGTCCAACCCGAGAGCAGAAGACATTGACTTTATTGGGCACCCTCTGGGAAGGTCAGAGAGGTGACCAGGACTCTGTATATACATGCTGGTTGCCAAGGACTTGAATTTTGATCTCATGAACATGTGTGAACTGCAGAGGCATAATAGCTAGAGCTCTTAGACATATACCGCTTCATAGTGCTTTTAAAGTCCTCTCTAAGCGGTTAACAGAGTCAGCCTCTTGCCCCAAGCAATCTGGGTCCCCATCTTACCAACCTCGGAAGGACGGAAGGCTGAGTCAACCTTGAGCCTGGTGAGATCTGAACTGCCAAATTTCAATCAGCCGGCAGTCAGCAGAAGGAACCTGCTACTTTTCCACACATAAGTGTGAAAAACGGTCACAAGTCACTTTTCCCAGCACCACTGTAACTTTCAAAGGTCACTAAACGAATGGCCATTGTTGTGGAGGACTTTTCCTTTCCCCTCCCCTGGTCTGAAGGGCCTCGGTTCATGCAGCCTAAAACCACAGGAAGACTTTTTGGGAAAACAAACTTAGCGGTCTCCCACTACAGGTTAACCTTTAGCTTGACACCAAGGTTAGATTTCTCTCCCCCGGGGGGTCTCCGCCTGTGCCTTTGCCTCCTGGAAATGGATGTGAAAGCCTGCACTGAACTCTAGTGAGAGGCTGCTGGTCCCTTTCCCCAGAAGAGAAACTGTTAGTGCCAGTCAGGCCTCTTTCTCCTTGAATGGACCTGACAGCCACATCCCCCACCCCCTTGGCAGCCGTCAGAGCGCCAGTTATCTAACCAGGAGCCTGGCTCTTTTTCCCTTTCGCTTTGTTGTTGTTGTTCTTGGCTCCCCAAAAAACAAAAGAAAAAGAAACCAAACCTCAAAAGCATTTCAGCTGCCTTTGGCCCGAAGGCGGATGGGGAGAGGCCTCTCTTGCCTTATTTCCACCCCATCATAGTACAGGTAGTCCTCGACCTAGTGACCCTTCACATTTCCAACGGCATTGAAAAAGGTGTCCCTTTTTCAATGGGTGGAGGGTGGAGCAATATATATGTATGAATAAATTAGAAGATGGGACTAATGAAACATTGTTAGGCTAGGAGAAATTTATATTAAGAGTTATAGATGTTAAATCAGCTTAGAAAATGATCAATGTGTTATTATTAATTTAAGAGAAATTTATATAGTGTTTGTTGGGAGGAGAGGGGTTATGAGTAATCTATTTTAAGATGGGGGGAGGGGAGGGGGTAAAGTGTTTGGTATAATATTTGAATGTGAATTTTTGCGGGGGGGGGTTGGGGGGGGTATAGCATTTGTATGAGATTTATATTGTGTGGAGGGGGGGTGAAAAGGGGGAAAATTTGTTTGTACAAAACTCTTTTAATAAAAAAAAAAGAAAAAAAAAAGAAAAAGGTGTCCCTTCACCATTTTTCACACTTACGACCGCTGCAGCATCCCCGAGGTCACGTGATCAAAATTCAAACGCTCGGCGACTGGTGCGTATTTATAACGGTTTGGGATGATGCGATCCCCTTTTGCGACCTTCTGACAAGCAAAGTCAATGGGGAAGCCACTCACTTAACAACCATGTTACTAACTTAATGACTGTGGAGATTCAGTTAACAACTGTGGCAAGGAAGGTCATAAAATGGAAGAAAATTCACTTAATAGCTATCTCACTTAGCAACAGGAATTTTGGGCTCAGTTGTGGTTGCATGTGGTGGGCAATGTCTCCCTTCAGTTCTTGGGCAGGAAAGAAAATGCAACTGGATAGAAAAAGGGGAAGGTTTCTGGGAGGCAACAAATGATGTGCAGCCGCATCCCTCCTTCCCCGTCTTTCTTCTACCCTACGCATCCACGCCCCTCCCCCACTCCTCCTCCTCCTCTTCTTCTTCCTCTGCCGCTGCGGCCGCCACCTGTGATCCAGAGGAAGAGGGGAAAGTGGGGGGGGGGAGAGGAGAAGGGAGGGGAGATAACCTCCCTGTTCTCTCTCCGCACAAGAGGCGGGAAGGGAATGAGTGTGTGAGCTGAAGAAGAAGTTCTGAAATGGTGGGAGGGCTGTCATCTCCCCCAGAAGAAACCGGAAAGGAAGGAGAACCCCCAGCCTCCATGGAGATGGAGCTAAGGGGAGAAACCCATCCTCCCCTTCCTGGAAAGAGGAGGGGGAGGGGAGGGTGGCTTCTGATGTACGTACTTAGAAGGAGAGGTGGTAGAGAATGGAGAAGACCAGCTCTTCTGAAGCTGACATGCCACTTTTAGCACCAGCCAAGAACTGTTCCAGGCTTCAAAGGACAAGAAGAAGTCCTCTAAATAAAAGGGAGAAAGGGGGAAGGGAGGAGCAGCAGCTTCAAAGGGCTGTGAGCACAGCAGGGAACCTGCCCCTCACTTCCACAGAGGACAATCAGGGATTTGATGTGGACACGGTCCAATTCACAGCAATTCTTCTCCAGCCACGCAATGTTGAGCATCCGTCAGCAAGCAGAGCAGCCAACGTAGGGCTGGAGATGGACGCCTCAGCCCTGGCCAAGGGGGCCGGCCTTTCCACGGGCCAGGTGCCATTGCCAAGGGCCGCTCCAAGGACGCTGGGGGGGGCGAGTGTCTCTGACCAACCCTTCCGATTAAGGCGTCCCCAAACACTCTTTACACTTTATCCGTAGCTCGGGGGTCTCCAGCCCTTCATCTCCCAGAATTCCCCAGCCGGTGGTCTTCATATGGAAGGTGGGAGATGACCCGGCTGATCAGAGGCCAAGAATTCGCATTTGACCCTCCAAGGCCAGTCAAAAGAGGATTTTGTTTAGAATCCGGAGCCCACCCTTAGTTATTTTTCTTTCACCTTTACCTGTCACTCTATTCCACCTCTCATTTCTTCTTCTCACTGCTTCTCCTATTTTCTGCTTGGCTCCTGCACCTCCCCCATTCTTTCTTTCTTTCTTTCTTTCTTTCTTTCTTTCTTTCTTTCTTTCTTTCTCTCTCTCTTCTTTTCTTTCTTTCTCTCTCTCTCTTTCTTTTCTTTCTTTCTTTCTCTCTCTTTCTTTTCTTTCTTTCTCTCTCTCTCTCTTTCTTTCTCTTTCTTTCTTTTCTTTCTTTCTTTCTTTTCTCTCCCCCTTTTTCCCACTTCTCCCATCCTAACTATTTCCACTCCCTCATTTCTCTTTCTGCTCCTTTCCTGGGCATTAATTTCTCGTTCCTGCTATCACCCTCAACCTCTACCTGCTGCCTCTGCTCACCCACTCCCCTATCTCACATTCTGTCATCACTCCCACTTCTCTGGCTTTGCATTGTGTTAAGTGGCACCGCGAGGCTCCGGACCCTCCCAAAAGAGGCTCTGTTGTGCAGACATCCCGCCTCGTTGTCAAGATTTGCGAGAGAGCCTCCTCGCTTTCCATTTTTAACTCTCCCCCCCCCCGCCACACCTACCGTTTCTGTCTTTTCCCTCCCTTTGCAAAAATCTCAGGATTCACTTGAAGATAGTTATCAACTTCTCAACACTTCTTGTTGAGCACAAAAATGCATGTTAAGACCACATTGTCTAAGTTGCATTTTTAAAATAGTAATTGAAGTGTCTGATAATTTGCTGAAAACAACCTCCACGCACTGAATGTGGCAGTAAAGTCTGCAGTGAAGCCGAGTTCAGAAGAGCCAGCACGGGGCTCAATCCTCCAGGCTGGGAGGAAGTGGGGGGCTGGGGGTTGTGTGTTTGTGCGCCTCCGAGGGATTGTGAGACAGCTACACTTCCACCTGGGCATTTCTGCAGTCTCTGCTGGAAGCTCATTCATGCCTGCTCATAAACTGTGCCTTGAATTACAATGGGGCTATTTAAAGACCAACTGACCCTCTGCACTCTGCAAACTGCCCACAGGGCCCACAGCCAGAGACCCCGGGGCCTGCAGCTTGGTGTGTGTGTGCGTGCGTGTGTGTGCGCAGACTCCCCAGCCCTGGTTTGGAAAAAAAAAGGGGGGCACTCTTCTTCCCTTGAGTCCAGCAACCCACAAGTCACACTTCATCTTCAATTTGTTCCTCTTCCTAAATCAACGCAATGAGCCACATAATGACTCAGGGCTCCCTTGTCTTCACACAGCGCAGGGTCACCTTGCAGGATTAGGGTTCATCCCACCCAGGTATTGCTCAGTCACACGGATACACACATGCGCTTCAATGCAGGCCCACGTAGGTCGTCTCACAATTAAAATTCCACACCTGAGGCTTTTTTCCCTCCCACCCATCCTCTCCCTGAGATACGCAGCTTCGGGAATGACTTAGCTGCAAATTCCTTGAGCTCAACATTCCAGGGCTACTAAAATCTCAGCTTCATAAAACTTGGCACACACAATGCTCACTGAGCACTAGAAGGATGCCAAAGGCTTTTGGTTTTCAGGGGAATGTCGTAGTTATAGACTTGCCTTGTCTCGAACTTTGGGAAAGCGCCATTTTCTTAAGGACGCTAGATTAGGGACCAGGCAATGTTCACACAGGGACCTCCCACTTCCGACTTTCACAGTCAGTCCTCGACTTACGACCTAGATCCTTACTGACCGTTTAAAGCTGCAACGTACCTACCGGAAGGGTTCTTAGGATCCGGATTTGAAGTTCTAACAGCCGCCCCTCCCCGGTGACGCTACCACATTTATGGCTGTTTGCAATCACGTGACCACAATTGACAACGGATTCCCCCAAAACTGGGACTAACGGAAGTGTTTTTGGCAAAACTGGACGATGGCGAATCAGTAGTTCACTTAATGACCTCCACACACACAAAAAACCCAGGTGTAAAATCAGTTCAAGTCACATGAGCAACCTGCTTTACCACCATTGAAAGTCACAAGTGTGAGGCACAATCTCCCTTGTGGCCATAACTGGAGGGCCACCTGTGTTGCAGTGTATCCTCCTCCTTTCCTCCTCCTTCCTTGATTGGGAGTCTTTGTCTCTCTCTCTCTCTCTCTCACACACACACACTTTATCTCCACACACACCCCACCTCCAAGTTGGAAGCCCTGCATGCCAGCCAAAGCCAGCCCCCCCTCCCTTCTGCGTCCCACCCGCAGAGCAGGTGTGGAGCTTCACGGCGGGTGCTGCACCCACAAGCTTTTGGCCCCGCCCAAGGCCTCCTTTCATGCGCTTTCCTCTTCTTTCTCCCTCACCCACCCTCCGTGGAAGAGGGCCAGGGCAATGCGGGAATTGTGTGTGTGTGTGTAGCATTGCACTATGAATGAGGACTTGTTCCTTCGCTTCTGCTGCGCTTGCTCCAATTGCAGCGCAGAGAAAGAAGCACCAACCTCGGGGGGGGGGGGCGATGACTAGAAATTAACTTCGCAAAGAGTTCCACGTTTGCAGCTGACAAAAGGGGGGAAACAACAACAGCAACCACACACACACACACACACACACACACACACACACACACACACACACCTTTCTGCCTGCCCTGCCAATGCCTTTTGCTCTCCGGCCAAAAGAAAGGCGAAAATGGCCCTTTGCTTTGAAAGGCTCTTCCGCCCCCAGGGCTTCCCCTGCAAGTCCTCCCGCAAAGCCTCCGGACGCCTTTCAGCGCCTCCAAAGCCACATCCACAGGCTATTCACCCCCCCCATCCCACCCCCACCCCCCACCTCCCACCCCCACCGAATGGCCGAGCCTGGGGACTCTCTGAAATGAGACACTGGTAGTCCTTGATTTATGGCCACAATTGAGCCCAAAACGTCTGTTGCTAAGCAAAGCCATTGTTAAGAGATTCTGCCCCACTTCACAGCCTCTCTTGCCGTGGTTGTTAAGTGAACCCCTGCCGTGTGAAATGAATCTGGCTTCCCCTTTGAGTTTGTTGTGCAGAAGGTGACAAAAGGGGACCCTGCAACCGTCATGAGTCCATGTCAGTTGCCAAGCCTCTGGATTGTGCTCAGGTGACCCTGAGGACGGTGCAGAAGTCGTGGGTGGGAAGTGGCCATGGGTCACTTTTTTTGGTGCTGCTGTAACTTTGTATAGTCACTAAATGAAGGGTTGTGTAAGTCGCAATACTGGAAGTTCTGATCACAAAAACTTTATTGAAATAAGGTGCCGTTTATAGAAATCCCTGATTTTGCCCCAAATATCTGAAATGCGTTTCAAATACATTTTCCCCATTTCACAAGCCTCCCTGGCCTTGATTAAATGCTGCTCGTTACTGCTGGCTAATGCAAGATTTTGAAACCACACAGGCATAGCCATCTTGTTTCTGTCAACCTTCACAACCTTCACCCAGACCTCCCGCTTTCAAACACATCCCTCCCATGGATCCATGAAAGCTTTCCATAGCTGGAATGTGGAAGCATTTTTTTCCTGAATCAACAAAACCAACGGCACAAGCATATTAACAGAGAGAATGGAAGAGGATCCTTAAAAGCCTACAACACAAACACCTGATCGGTTAAGCAACAAGTAAGAAATATTCAGTCATTGGCACCAAAGATCAGGAGCCCCTAAAACAGCGTAAGATCTACCGATTCCTCTCAACCCTCCTGGCCGATCTAGGGGACCTACAAACACACTGTACGTACGGAAGGTCCAACCCAAGCATCTCAGTATAAACCCCCAGAGATTCAATGTGCTTTTATTTGTCTGAAGGCTCCCTGGAGCCATATTTCCTGGAGAAACTGACTTCATTGGCAGTGAAAGCTTGAATTTCACTTCAATCCTTGAGAGAATTTATTTCTTGTTAGCAATGAACATGATTTGTTTTCAAATTGCTCTGGGTGTTTATTTGAAGTTATTTCCTCCTGCTTCATCCCCCCCCCCCCCCCATTAAGCACAAGTGGCTTACAGGACGACCCGAGGAATCTGGTAAACATACGTTTTAAATAAAACCTTTCACAGGATCCCCCCAAAATCTGGAGCAAATCAAACCTCATGGTAACCCCCAGTCAAGCAGGAGGGCTCCAGCTTCAGGGTCTGCTGAGGGGACTTTCCATTTTTCTAAATCACTCCGAAATCTTTAAAGGGGAACTTTGAAATCCCACCCCTCCCATTGAGGTGACCTGCTCTGAGGCCAAAGCCCCCCAAATGGGCGAGAGTTGCAGCAGCCCCTTTTCTTCAAACTCACGGAGGAGACTAGAATAAGCTTCTTCCTCCTCTGGAGACCCTCCACTAATTCAGGAGGGTTGCGGATTCTTTTACTAACACCTTTTCCCCCCTTACTAACGCTTGTCCTGATGAGATATGGAAGCCTCCGGAGCCACAACTGAGGCTTGGAGCACTTTGCAAGAGAGAAGCCCTCCTGGCATCTTCCGCTGTGGAGAAGGAATGGATCCCTTCCTCACTGGATATCCAGAAGCATGGCCAGCAGCACACTGGTGCCAGTCTCGGGGATCTAGGCCTTCCCCCCCCTCCCTCCAGACAGTCCTCCAGGCACCCGAATAGCAGTGCCAAAACTCACACAAACTGGAGTAGCTTTCTGCCAGACGGAAAGACACTGTTCGTTCACCAGCCCCTCCTCAAAACAGATTTAACTTCTACCTTGTTTCACAAACTACTTGAACCACTTCAAGGCCAACAGCATGACACACACACACACACACTTTCTAAAGAGAGGAATCCCACATAGAGAAAGAATTGATGAGCAGAATACTTGGGGAGTACACAAAACCCTTCACAAATGGACTACAAGGGCAATATAGATACACGCAGAACACGCAGAAAGGTTTTACTGCATTTCTTTCTCTGAGGGAGGGCAAAATACACTTTTGTGGTTAAGCTGCTTAGCCCAGGAGACCGGGAGTTCTAGCTCCACCTTGGCCGGGTGACTTTGGGCCAGTCCTTCTCTCTCAGAGCCCAACCCCCCTCACAGGGTTCTTGTTCTGGGGAAAACAGGAGGGGGAAGGAGTTGCAGGTATGTTTGCCGCCTGGAGTTACTTATACATTTATCAAATGAATACACCACTATAAGTGCCAGGTTTTCTACTTTGATCAAGTCTTTAAAGCACACGCACACAAACCACACAAACTCACCGCTCTCAATAAACCGGAGCCAGAGGTCTGCTGTGCAAATGCTCGCATGTGGTCCGAGGGGAGTTCTTGAGGAGCCTGGGTGGCCTTGAGAACGCGGAGAATGGTCAGAGGAGGTGGACGCCTGGGCTGGAGGCCAAGTCCAAGTTCCGGGTCCCTCTGGCATTGGCTAAAAGAGCTCAAAGGCAGCGCAGGGGCAAAGCAGCTCTTGGCAAGGGAGCTCCATGGGGCCCAGGCCATCACCAGAGATTGAACTCAATTGGAGCAAGTCTTCCCTTCCAAGGCTACAGGTGTACCTGCCACGTACCTGGCCTTTTTTTCATGGGGCCTTTTTTAAACAGGCAGAAACGGATTCCTCCCTTTCATTGTACAGGTACCAAGTATCCCCAATCATGTGATTTCTCGAGCCTTCCCCAGATTTCCTTTTCTTTTCTCTTTTTGCTACAATACTTAAGACGTAGAAGATTTTCTTTTACAGAAAAGCCAAGGAAAAGTCCTATCAGCTGGATCAGCTGCAGCATCCCAGGCTCAACCCAGGGAAGGCAAAGGGAATTTGCCCAGACTCAGCTCTCGAGGCTTCCACCTAAACCCAAGTAGCAGCTTTTTTTTTAAAAAAAATGGCGGGATATTTACCCTTTGTTTCCATTTAGAGGCAAAGGGTCCAGGAAGCCCACCAGCCTTCCTTTTGTCTGGACCGGGGGTCTCCAACCGTGGCAACTTTAAACCCGGCGGATCTGAACTCCCGGAATTCCCAGGTTTCCAGTTGCTACGGTTGGAGACCCCTGGTCTAGGCCGATGATGGGCCCCTCACCCCTCAGGACAGGAGGGCAGGTGCCGGATTATTCCGTTTGACGGCTGGTGGGGGGTGTGGTGGGTCAGTTCCTGGGTGGATTTCATCACTCACCTGGGGATTTCATGTAATATTGCTCAATGTCGGACATGTCTGTGTCCAGGGCGCACTCCAGGTAGCTGAGGATGACCTTCCTACTGAAGTAGTACCTCGTGCCCATCAGAAAGACTGGCAAGCAGCAGGTGGCCAGCCAGGACTTGGTCACAACAAAGCATACGACTAGGGAGAGAAGGAAGAGAGATAAGCGACAGCTGTCAGAAGAGAGAAGGCAGGGCGGACGCTGGGCCACAGACCCCAAAGCCCCCCACCCACGACACAACACACACTACTTTGGTTGACACAACACCCTGTCTGCAGCTCATCAAAGCATTTGCTCTAATAAATAGGAACGGCTATGCAGTCAGTCATCCACTTGCGACAATTCATTTAAGGACCATTCGACAGCACTGAAGAAAGGGACTTAGGGCCATTTTTCACACTTACAACCCTTGCATTATCCCCCGGGTCATGTGATCAAAATCCAGGCACTTGGCAACAGATTCATATTTATGACGGTCACAGTGCCCCGGGGTCATGTGATCCCCCTTTGTGCCCTTCTGATAAGCAAAGTCAAGCCACATTCACTTAACAACCATCTTACTAACTTAACAACTGCAGGGATTCACTTAACAACGGTGGCAAGAAAGCTTGTAAAATGGAGCAAAACTCACTTAACGACTGTCTCACTTATCAACATAAATGTGGGGCTTGATTGTGTTTTAAGTCAGGACCAACTATATTAAGATCTGAGCACTCTATTACAAAACCCCCAAATGTTTCCATTTTGCAGACAGAAGTGAAAAAGGGGATATTCTTGATTTGATCTGCATTCTCTCCCTACCGGCCCCGTTGAAGGCCAGCTGTTGCACTAGAAGGCTTGTTTCTACATGGGCAACTACTGAAGTATCTGGGCATTGATGAGAACATGTCCCATGAAGGGAGCGGAGGAAACGGACCTTTCTGCCTTACAAAAGGAAACTTTTAACGTCCTCCAGAATAGAACCGGGACAAAATTCAGATTGACGCCCAACATTGAATCCTGTTCATTGGTGTCTTCATTCATTGGTCTGCATGACTTATATTAGGAACCTCGAAATCTTTAACACACAAGCCTCATTTATGTATAAAGCAGCATCTCAGCTTTTTGGATGGCGTAATGCAGCTGGGAAGGCACTTAACGGGGAATTTTCTTCTATTTTTCATTTATATTTCCAGCGCTGAAAAGGAAAAAAAATTTAGGCATTCAAGCACACGACAGAGCACACGACAAATTGATTAATCACCAACAGGATTTTACTAAGTGTCATTATCCGAGGTTCCGGTGCCCTAAGATTGATGAATCGCTTGTTACAGATGAGCTCCAATGATGTGGAGTCCAGATAAGGATCCGTGGTCTCATCGTTTCCCACGTTCATCGGTTTCAACCTGGGCTGTTGCCACCCCTGCAGGAAATTTCCCCCAATTTCCCCTTGGACCCCCCCCCCCAGCTCTCTTCCTGCCCTCGGGGGCAGCACAGGGAACACCCACCCACCAACCCACCCTGATCTCCGTGGGACAAAATCACTTCTGAGATCCCTAACAGGCATTCCAACTTTTTGTCTTCTGGAGGTAGTCCTCGACATACGACCACAATTGAGCCCAACATTTCTGTTGTTAAATGGGACACTTGTTAAGTGAGTTTTGCCCCATTTTACCCCCTTTCCTTGCCACAGTTCTTAAGTGAATCCATCGACTGTCAGAAAGTTGCAGAAGGTGATCACACACGACCCTGGGACACCAAGACCGTCGTAAGTATGAACTAATTGCCCAATGGTTGAATTTTGGTCACATGACCACAGAGACGCTACAACAGTTGTAAGTGTGAAAAACAATCCTAAGTCACTTTTTTCAGTCCTGTTGTAACTTTGAATGGTCACTAAACAAAGAGTTGCAAGTTGAAGGCATTTCTCCACTTTCCTTCCATTCTATAATAATCCTTTCAACTTTAATTCTTAAAGGGTTTTTTCCCACGAGTTAATGCCTTTCTTTGAATATGAAGGCACAATTTTTCCATGTTATCCTTCAGGATTTGTTGTTGGCAGCTCAGAATATGCTTAACTAATGTGCATCAAAACACAACTCCTACTTCTTGTAACTAAGAAATTGCTTCATAAATCACAGGAGCTTTTTTTAACACAAAATCCAGCCAACACCCAGAATCCTCTGTGTGTGTGTGTGTGTGTGTGTGTGTGTGTGTGTTTGGTGCTAAGTCAGTCTTTTTGTCTAAGTTGCTTTGATTTCCCCTTTGTTAGACTGAGTCAACGGTCTGTTGCATTCTACTACTTGTGGTCCTCATTTAGCAACTACCTTACATAGTGATGGTTTCCAGGGACAATGAAAACGGAAGAGTCATTTTGCAACCAAAAACCTTGGTAGGTCTGTAAAGCAAGGAAAAATGAAGTGGTTTCATTTAGCAACCACTTTGCTTAATCACTGAGTGGCTAGTTCCTGTGACGGTTGCTAAACAAGAACTATTGTGCTGGGTTTTAAATTATACTTCTGAACACTTGGTCATTTTTCCTAAAGAATGGTAGTTTTGCTTGCAAAACTTGGAAAGGTTGCTAATTCCTGGGAACACATCTGAATATGATGTCTGCACTTACGCCATGTATTTAAAAAAAAGAAAAGAAATCTTGCTTTTGTACACATGGGTATCAGGTGGAGATACACATTTTCTAACAACAAAACCCCTCAAAGAACAACAATGCACCTCAAAGACAAGACTATATAGCAGCCTTTTAAAAACCCCGTCATCCCAGCCAATCACAGGACCTCACTTATAATCCACTTCTGCCCAAAGTGTCGGCACTGGTTTCACTCAGAAGGAGCCCCCCTTCCTCAAAACCAACCAATTTCAGGGCTGTTCCTGGGAGATAAGAAGAGCACAAAATTTGAACCACCCAAGACAGCAACATAGGGGGGAAAAGATACTGTAATAATGCCTAACATAAAGAGAGTCATTTCTGTAAAGCAGAATAAGTAGAACTGATCAGTCAAGCAAGAGTCCATCGAGAGGAGAAATTAATGGCTGCCAAAAGAACAGGGGGAAAAACCCATGTAAATCTTTGGGAAAATCCCCCAAAATTGGAAAACCTTTTTCATTCGGAAGGGACCTTTCCAGAGGATTCTCCCAAAGACCTCAGTCGAAGGAGACATGATCTCTAGCATTCAGGGGAGTCCTGGTACTTTGAATTACACCTAGAAAGGGAGAAGCAGCCGCATTACTTGTAATGTCACAGGGTGTTAGATGCTTCCACAAAGCTTGCTCCATTTGTGACCACGGCTGTTTCTGAGGGGAGCTCAGAGAATCACAAAATGCCCGAATGGGAGCTCAGAAAACACCACCAAGCACCACTCAGTGTTCAGCCAGGGCTCCATTTGAGCATGTCTACAGATCACCCTGCAGCCTCCGTCTGAAGGACTCTGAAGACGGGGAACTGACACGGAACAGCCTATTCTGCTGGACGGTGGTTCACACAGCTGGAAAGACCCTCCCGATCTTCAGCCTCAACATGTTATAGTTTTAATTCATAAATTCTGTTCCTGTCCTGGGGGACAAGAGAGAAGAAATGTCCTCCCTCTTCCGCATGACGTTTGTTGGAAGACGGTTATTACTTCTGCTCATGGTCCTCTCATCTGTAAATGAATTATACCAGATCTTCCGACTCATAAAGCTGACCTTCAATCGATCAGAATGCAACTGGAAGGGGGCTTGGAGGTCTTCTAGTCCAGCCCCCTGCACAAGCAGAGGACTATATACGATGGTCCACAGGGTCATCCTGACCTCTTTGAAATGCCTCCCACACCCTACACTTGAGCCTGGCTTTTTTCCTACTCCGAATGTCATATTCCATTTTCTTTGACCTTATCCTATTTATTTCAGCCCCCCTTTCCATCCTGCCCAGATATTTTCCAATCTTCTTCCTGTAAAGCCTTAGCTTTTCTTTCAACACTGTGTTATCTGCAAACTTTTTAAAGCATCCCCTCGATTTCCTCCTGCAAGTCATTAATGAAAATGTTGAAAGGTGGCTAAGGACAGAATCCGGTGGCGCTCCGTGTAATATTTCCCCCCAACAATTTCTTGGCAATAGATCCATGCTGGTTCCTGTTATTCCTAGCATGCTTATCCAAGCATCCACCAGCTTGCTGCTTGATAATCTGTTCAAAGGTCTTGCCCAAGATCAACACGAAGGAGATGCCAAAATCTTTCCACCTCCTTCTTCTTTAGATGACCTTTGCTCTCTGCCGTTCTTCCAGGGCCCCTCCAGCTGCCCTCCAGAAGGTTTCGAAGGTTTCTGAAAGAATTATGCGAATCGCCTCCGTTTCTTCAGTCCTCAAGGATATAATCCACCCAGGCCAGGAGAATTTATTGAAACCGGCTAAATCCTTCTTGCCTTCTTCTCGTCTGTCCTCAGCTGCAGTTCGTTCCTCCCATGGCTTTATCAGCCAAAATCCCCTTTTCCTTCTGATTGAAGATCCGAGTTAGTATTTTTTCACTATCGCCCTTGACCTTCACTAGTCTCTCTCTTTGGCTTTCTTTTTTATTACCAAAGAACACATTTTTATTATTTTTGCATCTCTAGCAAATCTCTGCTCATTCTGAGCTTTACCCTTTCTGACAGAGTTCCTGCAGTTTCTGGAGCCATCCTGCATTATTTATTTGGTTCTGCTGCTTCCCATCCATTTCCTTTAGGTGTCATTTTTCTCTTTTTTCATTTTAGTGAACTTGGCATGGATCCAGGCTGCCTTCTTTTAAGTTCCTCCCACTTTCCCCTCTCTTGCACAGACTGTCTGGGATTGTGCCATTAGTATCTCATTTCATAGACTTTCCCATCTTATGTGTGTTACCATCGCTAAACCTTCATGTCAATATGGTACAATTGACCCTACGGTATATTTGATCCTACCAAGAAATGGCCTCTAAACTATTACCCACACAATTAGTTTAGAAATCCCTTTGATCATCGTAGCTGTTAGCCAAACATCTAGTAAAAAGGCAGAAATAGAAAACTAAGCAAAACATTTCCAAGACAAAATAACTTTAGCCAGAACAAACTCTAATCTGTTTGATTATGAACCTATAGCACCCTACCTCTCTATGAATCTACAACTTTCTGTCTCTCCTGGAACCATTTCATTTCAAGCTAAATTTCATGCTCACATACCAACAGGCCAACATCCTGGCCCTTTGATTAATTATTCCCAGTTTAGGATAAACTCTGGATTGGATCAGCAGTGCAAGGTTGATGCACTCACTTTCTCTACCCTTTTCTCTGACACTCCCACTGCAGCTTCTCCTAGTGGTCCACTGTCTTTCCTTGTTTTCCCTCCCTCCCCTCAGCTGTTGCTTATGTCTTTTCCTGTCATCAGACCACATGGTCCTTCCTCCCCCCCTCCCTCCCTCCCTCCCTCCCTCCTCCTTCCTTCCTTCCTTCCTTCCTTCCTTCCTTCCTTCCTTCCTTCCTTCCTTCCGTACAGCACTGACTATCCTAATCTTTCTGGACCTTCCTTCCCACATTTCCCTGGCCACATCAATATATTATCAAAATTAATTATGAAAAATTAGTTCAGTACGTCCAGGAATACTTCAGCATTATTTCAAGTCTGCAGAAACATTTAGGCCAAATAGAATTGACTACATTAAAAGAAAAGGATTGGCCAGACTATCCTGGCAGTGGCTCATGGTCCCTCATTCCAGCTGAGTTTAGTTCCTAACTGGAGGTCGCCAGCATCTCCACCTACCAACCCTGGAGTCTGGGCCAGTCTTGAAATGGAGGACTACCCCTGAATCATAAAGCTGGCCCAGCTGCTCAGACAGGTATTGCACCTCCCCACACTGCACAAATCGGTCCCAGCCAGGAATTCTGAGGGCGACTGGACATTGCTGGAAGTGTCGGCCTCCTTAAGTCAACTGAGTCCAGAAAGCAACAACTGCAGAATGGAAGAGAGGTACCTGGGCATCTAAGGAGAATACCTTAACTGGCACTGAGAGAGAGAAGAGAAGAGCAAGAAAGCAGTTCTTCTTCATGAAAAAGGCCCAAATGAAAAAGGAGAACTGGATACAACATGGTGAGCAGAAAGAATTCACAAGCATAATTCAGTTCGGAGTTTAAAATAGCAGAAGCAGAACCACGGAATAAAAGGATTAGTTACAGAGCAAAGACGAAGATCAGGACAAGGTTCACAACTCTGCATCAGCTGAGAAACACAAAATTAGAACTCAAAGCTGCTACGGAGGCTGATTTGCACTCCAGGCTGCTTTCATGGAGGATGGTTTCCCCTGAAGCTCTCAGGCCTCCATCTTGCACCAGCCCAACCAACCTCCAGCCACGGTGAGAGCAGGCGTTAGAAGTTCAGACCTGAGGAAAGCATGAGCTTCCATTCCTAGCCAAAGCACCAAAACCTCCGTGAAGCTGGGTCCTTTCATGGTTGTGGCATCGCAGGCAAAGTGTGCAAGGGGCAGTGATGAAACACAGCCAGCCCCGGTCTCCACCTCCCACGTCTGTGCTCGAAGGTCCCAAAAAGGGGAACAGATGACGGGGAGCAGAGCAGCCCCACAACCAGAGAATTCTTCAGCACACGGAGCATTTCAACTGAGCATCAACGAGGGAAGGCGGGAGGCACGGGCATGGCAGCACCGAAGGGAGGGAAATAGGACGCGTTTTCTTTCTCTCGGACTTTGCTCAAGTCCGTCCACCACCAGGCTTGAAATCTGAGGCTTGGATAACCTTGAACTACTAGGCTGTCTACATTCCGACCTGAGCTTAGTGCACAAGATTACCTGTCACAACGTCCTCCCTGCGAATGACTACTTTGACTTCAACTGCAATAACCCAAGGGCTATCAATAGATAAAAAATAAGGGTCATCCGTTCTAATCTTGATTGCACGATTGAAGCAATAGAGTAGTAAACGTGGGAAACACTCTACCCGATCCTGTTGTTAGTTCTCCTAACCCCCCCCCAAATACCTTTGACCTTAAGCTGTCTAGAGGGGACCTTACGCCTTTCTTAAGAGGTCCGTAAAGGCCCCCCCCCCCCGCATAAGCGCACCAATGTGCCTTCCGTCCCTGTCCTACTGTCCCCATTGATATGGACTCTTTTTATGTGCTTATTTTCGCTTATTTATATCCGTTTATTTGTGGCATTTTTTCCATGGGGTTTTCCTACTTGTTTCCTTGTACTTGTTGACAAATAATAAATAAATAACTAAATAAAAATTCAAAGTCATCCATTAAACCTGGCAAGATTCCAGATTGATGGAAAGACGTATTAACTTACACAAAATGTCCTTAAGTGCCATCGGGGGCCACAAAGCAGATGCCAACCGAGTAGAGGCAGTCCTCCAGTTATCACCACAACTAAGCCCAAAAGTTATGTTGCTAAGTGAGACAATTGTTATCTGAATGACTGCAGTTGTTAAGTCAGTCACAACGTTGTTAAGTGAATCTGACTCCCCCTCGGACTTTGCTCACTGTAAGGTCGCAAAAGGGGATGACGTGACCACGGGACACTGCAACCGTCATAAATACGAGTCAGTTGCCAAGTGGATGAATTTTGATCCCCTGACCAAGGGGAAGCAGCAGCCTTCCTAAGGGTGAAGAATGGCCCTAAGTCACTTTTTCGGTGCCGTTGTAATGTTGAACAGTCACTAAATGAACCGTTGTCAGTTGAGGACTAATTGTAACTCAGAGGTCGTCAAACGTGGCCACTTTAAGACTGGTGGACTTCAACTCCCAGCTCTGCTGGCTGGAGAATTCTGGGAGTTGAAGTCCACAAGCCTTAAAATGGCTACGTTTGGGGAGCCCTGCTGTAACTGGTTAAATTTCTGGAACTTTCCGATTTCGGTGCCTGAATGGCAACCAGGGCGCTGTGAAAGAGACATTCAGGCATATCGGTTAAAGAGCTGGTTACGACTGGGGAACTCCAGATTGAAACCGGCTCACCAATGGAGACCCACTGGATGATTTCGGATCAATCACAAGATCTCAGCCTCAACTGCTTCACAGAACTGGCATGCAATTTTTTAAAAAATAGAATTTACCACCTTGTGCTCCTGCAGGACAATCTTAACCAATAAATAAATTTTCCCAACCTAAATGTATCTGACTAGCCATTGGTAGTGCAAAACGTTGGAGAGCATGGGCCTTTGGCTTCATCCATGATCCATTCCTTTCTTATTCCAGTCACATGAACCTAAGCAAGCAAGGCATTTTTGAAAATTTTAAATTCTGCCTACAAAAAAAATATTCCTTAAATCAAAATAATCTGTCCCATTAAAGCAGAGCTTCTCAACCCCAGTAACTTTAATGGACTTCAACTCCCAGAATTCCTCACTCAGCAGCATTAAAGTATTTTATTTTAAAATTTAATCAAATAGATTTTATTTACAGCCCAAAGTCATTAAAGTATTTGAAACTGGTATGCCATCACCTTCTTAACACTACAGTAGCGAAACTAAAACTCCCCTTTCTAAATTGATCGTCCCATTGTCTTCTGTTTCATTCCAAACTCCTTATTTTTCCTGGTAATGCAGAAAACTGTTTCCCCCCTGCAAGCTTCATTCTATTCTTCAGCTTTTCCCCCCCATTGCATCATGCTTGTCAGCATTTTTCACTGCTTCTGCATATGTCTGTGTAATACATCGCTGCCCTTTCAAAAATGTCAATGCTCATTTTGAGTTCGTTTTCTAAAAAGCCTCGATCGTTTCTTGAGTATCAAAGTAGGCACCTACTATATGCAGAGAGTGGAGAAGAAGGTTGGCACCAACAGTATTTGGTATGAGGAACCTGGTCAAAATAAAATTCTGAAACTGCCAATCATGCAGCCCATTGCTAACATCCATCAGAAGCAACCCTGATTATTTACCTTGCGATACAGTGTGCAAAACTGGTCTTGGTGTGCAAACATTCTTTTGGACAAACTGGATAGACAGCAGGTGCGAAGAGCTCATTCTGCTGTATCACTGCCACACGGTAGCTGGTTAAATAAGCTGCAAGTCACATTTGGGCAGATTCATTGTAAAACTTGCTCCATTTGCCATGACAAAAATGTAGTTAATTTCCAAAGGTTGGTTCATTCCACTTTATAATGTTAAATTTATCCTTGATTAGTTTTTAAGTCTGTGTCTTAGTGGCTGTAAAGCCCCTTCCATCTCTCTTGATCAGGTTAAATTTTGTAAAGAAAAGGGCGTTGTGAAAAGCAGAAGTGTTGTGCTTGTGAGGAACACAGCAAGGTGGACTAATTCGGGGGAAATTATTTATATAAAGTCATTTATTACAAGGGGCTTGTTTGCTACCTACTTCCATATACTCCAAGTGGTTTACGATAGTTAAAACGGCATTAGCAGAACCACAAAATTCAAGCAGCCACAACAGGACAATGGTCCATTCAAATCCAGAAACAGACAATGTTCTCCTATTCCCCCTGAGCTCACAACTACAGAATTTAGAAGTCCTGAGGCAAAGGAGGTAAAAGCGTTAATGAAATGCCTTCCTTGCCAACCGATTAGTGAAAGTCCAGCTCCGAATCAGAGCAGTCATGCAGCAACTGTAGCAACTGACACTTAATTAGACTTTCTTAACCAAGCAGCCTGTCAATTCCTTTGAATAGGAGGAAGGGGAGCAGAGGAGACCCTCCAAACAGAGACTCCGCAGAGGGAAAATCCAGGAACAACCTTTCTCAAGAACCCCGAGAGGAAAACGAGCCAGAAAACTGTTCCCAAACATGATTTCCCACACGATGCTGAATCCCAAAACCCTTTGAAACAGAGAACATCTTTATCCTGCTCCTCCATGACTTCTGCTTCCGATCAACCCTTTTGTCCACAACCCCTTGAAACCATTTCGTTTAGTGACCCTCACAACTAGGGGAATCTACATTAGCCACGAAAAAGAAATCTTGGCTAAGCAGATCTGTGGCTTAAGGATGGTTTATCATTGGCCCCAAGGTAGACTTCACTTTGCATGGACTAGGCCACAACCAAAAGCATGAAGCATGGCTGTTTTGATCACCTACCCGCCTTCTGGACATGAGTGTCCACGGCCAGATCTTTCATAGGATTAGCACGGAGGGGGGAGTGACTTCCCGAGAAGACCCCAGGAGAGCTTCAAAGCAGCTGCATCAAACCTTCACATAAGTCCTTCCTCCTCTGGTGGAGCCCATCTTAAACCATTTGCACAAGTTTCATAACTTTCTGGAAACTTGAATAGGTCCTATACCCAAGTACTTTAAACAGTTCAGTCACTTGTGCGAAAGTTCCCCAAAGGGCAATACTGGAGCGTCCTGGCCGCCTCTTTCAAATATCATTTATTTCAGAAGAAACCCCCTGGAATGCCACATGCCCTTCTCAAGGGATTCCTTCCCTGGATGGTTTGCAAGCTTTGCTGCTTAAGAAAACAAAGCAAAAAAAAAGTTCATTTTTAATTTGTTTTCTTTTTCTTGAAATGTTAAGACCTGTGCCAAAACTTTACTGTAGACCCCTGCATAATTTATTTGATACCTGTTAGCGGAACACACTGAAAACTGTCCCGAACGGTAAGATTAAGGTAATAAAATACTAAGTAAGGTAATAAAACTAGACTAAATCACCTCCTGGGCTTTCTCTAGTTCTAAGACTTTAGCTAAATGTCCAGGAAGCCTGAATCAGCAGAGCCTACCATCCACATATGGGTTTTTAACTGGTAACCATTAACAATCTTCCCCTGCCCAGTTTAGTACATGCCTCAGGCTGAGCATTCATGACCCGCGCATGGTTGGAAAGGGGGTTCTGGCCAAACTCAGCTGCCCCATAAACTCCGCTGCGCTCCAGGGCTTCATTTCGCCATCTCTGCAGCTTCAACCTCAACTCCCACCGGCCCACCTGGAACTTGCGGAGGTGGAGGAATGAGGCCGCCCAGGGGGGTCGGAGCCCGAGGTTGCTCTCCGGCATCTCAGGGAGGTTCTGGCTCGGGGCCTCCAGCGGGTAGAGCAGTCACTCAACCTTGGCAACTTCCCCACCGGTTGGGCTTCCAGGCCCAGAAGGCCATTCCCAGATGGGCGCTTGAAGCCCCCCGCCCTCCAACCGTCCGAGGGCGCCCCAGCTTCAGAGCCGCTGTCCAGGGTGCTGAGCGCAGCGGCGGAAGGGAAAGTTCTGCAGGCGGCGCAGCTGCCCCAAAGCCCCGCTCGCCCCCCGGCCCGACCCGGCTTCCTTCCCTCCTCCCTCAGCGTCGCCCCCGGGCCCAGCCGCCTCCTCGGCCAAAACGTGGCGCCCGGCTCCTCCTCCCCGCCCTCGCCCGGTCCGGCCGACGCTCCGGAGCGCGCCCGCCCCCCGCGCCTGCTGCAATGCGAAGGGCGCTCCCGCCGCCGCCGCCGCCGCCGCTGCCTCGGGGCCTCGGCGGGACGCAGGGCGGCAGGAGCAGCCCGGGCGGCGGCTTCCCATCCCTGGCGCGTCGGACGGCGGGGCGGAGACGGGCCGGAGGAGCCCCGCCGGCGCTTCCCCCGCGCGGCCCCTGCTTGGCCACTCACCGGCCAGGGCGGCGTAGAGGAGCTGGGCGAGCGGCTGGTCCTTGAGGCCGCGGAAGGCGGTGTTGGGGATGCGCTCCAAGATGCCCTCGTAGAAGATGCGCCGCACCGCCTCGCCCTCGGCCGGGTGGAAGGGCCGGATGGAGACCCCCGCCGCCCCCGACGGACGCTCCCCCGACGCTGCTGCGGGCGGCGAGGCGGCGGCCCCGGGCGGCCACATCTGCGCGGCGGCGGCGGCGGGGGCGGCGGGGGCGAGCAGGCGCCCCTCCTTGGCGGAGCCCCCCCCCAGCGAATGCCGCTCCTCGGCCACGATCTTGGTCTCGCAAACCATCTCGGGAGGCGAGCAATTCATCAAACGGGCCGCGGGCGGAGCGCGGGCGCTGCCGGAGGAGCGCGGGGGCGGCGGCGGCGGCGGCGGCAGAAAAGAGCTCCGCCGCATTCGGGGGCCATTTATAAGGCAGCGGCGGCGCTGCAGTTGGGGCCGCGCTCCCCCCGGGTCCTAGCGCCCCGCTCATTGGCCGACGGGGGCCCGCTTCCAGGGACGGCCGAGGGGCGGGGCTGGGGGGCGGGACACGCCCCCTCGCCGGACTCCCCGACGCCTTCGCCGCGCTTCGCTCGCCCGGCCGGCCGACAGGGACGCAGGGGGGGGGGCGAGGGGTCCGGCCCGGGGAGGCCCAGAGACCCTCCGGCCTGCACTTCCTCCCCGGGGCGGCCTGGGGCAAAGTCTCCGTCGTCGCATCCCTGCGACGCACCTGGCTCGGAGCCCCTCCGGGCAAATCTGGCGCGGCTTCGGGCTCCCCGGCAGGAGCTGCGCGGCTGGGCGGCCGCTTTGCCAACCGGGAGCCTCCAAGCCTCCCGAGGGCTGCAAGGGCCGGCTAGGCAGAGCGGGGGTGGGGTGGGGGTGGGCTGAAGGAGGGCGCTGCTTGGGCTTTTCCGCCAGCGGAGCCCGGCTGAGACGGGAGGCCAGTTGGCAGCCTTCGCATGAGACGGCAGAAAGTTTGCCTTCGCCCCCTGGATGCCGCAACCCTGCGCAGGCTTCCTTGGGATGCCCCCGGCCCGCCCAGCCAGGCAGCCAGCCGGGACAGGGGCTCCGCCGCCCCTTCCCCCCCCCCGCAGGGCTGGATGACTCAACGCCCACTGCGGTCCTTGCGCTGGGGCGACTCACGGACCCCGCTCCCCCCCCCGCGCCCCACTGCAGAGCGGCGCCTCCGCCCTCGAGGGAGGGGAGGGGAGGGAGGGGGAGCGATGGGTCCCAGAAGAGGCCAAAGGCTTCCCCCGCAAGTGGCCCCCTTGTGCGCCCTCCCCCTCCCCGCCCAAGGATCTCCGCAGGATCGCCCCAGCTGTGAAGGGAGCCCGACGGGCGGCTTTCCGGCCGAGGGAGTCGGGGCTTCGGGAATGAGAGTCCGGGCTTTGGGCCGCCCACCGACCGGAGGGAGCCCCGCTTTGTGGCGGCCACCACCGACTCTGGCCATCGACTGCAGTGGGGAGGGGGAAGGGCGGAAAAGTTGGTGCTGGGGGGCAAGCGCCCCCCCCTCGGGCGCCTTTCCCCAGGGAGGGAGGCACAGAGCGGCCCCCCTCCGCTGCAAGTGCCGTGTTCCTGCCCTTCCCCTTGGGGGCTCTTGTCCCCGACCCCCGAGGGACCCCCGAGGGAAGGGGCGGTCGGGGGGCTCCCAGGGCCAAAGAGGGAAGGAGGGGCGCGGGGCCCCTCTCTCGCTCCCTCCCGAGATCTGTCGCAGACGGGACGGGCCCCCGTCGACCCCCTCAGCGCAGAGAGCGGCTCCCCCCTCGGGCGACCCACCCCTTCGCAGGGGGGCACTGAGGGGGACCGGAGGGGCGTCTAGGAGGGGGAGGTGGCCCCGCCCTCTTTCCTGGCGGGAGGGGTAGCGGCTACCACGCCATTGGGCCGACGCCGGCCAATTACGGGGCGAAGCCATTGCTTCCCCTCCCCTCCCCTCCCCTCCCTCCCGGCAGGGAGGGAGGGAGGGGGCCGAGCGGGGAGCCTCCGTCGCTGCGGCGGAGCCGGTGGAGGAGCCCGGGGGGGGGCGGTCGGGGAGGGGGCGGCTCAGGACCTTCTGCTCCCCCCGTCGTCCAGGAAGGTCGGGCGGGCATCGGGCAGCGGATCTCCCTCGCGAAGGCCGGCCGAGAGAGTGACGGTGCCGGGCGGCGGTTCCAGTGGAGATGAGCGAGCGCTGCGCAGCCTCCGGAACCGCGCTGCAAAGAGCCGAAGGCCGGGAAGGCAGCGCCCGCAGCGCCCAACCCTCCGCCTTCTCCGCCTCGCAGGAGGTTCGGCCTGCTAAGCTGCCCCCAACCCTTCGCCCGGATCCCGGGGCTCCTGGAGAACAGCGCGGCCTCCCCTCCGCCTGGGGGCCCCTGCCGTCTCCCTCGGCCGCCTTCCGGGACCGGCTGCTCCCTCTCCATTTTCCCCGGTTCCTTAACCGTCGGGCTCCCTCCGGGCTCCATGGGGGGGGGGTCCTTTTGAATTGCCATGCAGCGCCCCTCCCCCCCCCCCTCTGCAACTTGAGAAACAGAGACACGGATGTCGGCTCTCGCTCTCTCTCCCTCTCTGTCCCTGGAGACAGAATCGGATCTCCGGGAGCGTTGAGGGCAGAAGACAAGAAATCCTGAGGCTCAAATCCCCCATCAGCTGAGGATTCCACTCAGTAAAAAGGATTGTCTGTCTGTCTGTCTATTTCTATCATCCATCCTCTATCTAGCTATCTCATCTCATCCATTCAGCTCTCCATCATTCTCTATCCATACATATAATACATACATGATCTGCATACACATCCAGCCACTATATTTCTTTCTGTCTGCCTCTCCCTCCCTCCCTCCTTCCTTCCCTCCCTCCTCTCTCACACACACTTAGAAACTGCCCATTTCCTTCAAAGAGAAACTCATGATTATCAAAGGCAGAACAATAAAAAGTACGTGAGTTAATTTAATTTAAATTATGCATTTTATGCTTGATTCATAATCGGACTGCAAATGGGGAGTCTGGGAGTTCCAGTTTTGCCTTAAGGAAAAAGCCAGCCAGGGGACGTAGGGCCAGTTAGGGCCTTAGGAAAAAGGAAGCAGAGACAAAAAGGCTGCCAACCGAACTAGGGGGGTTTCTCCCAACAGGTCTGCGTATTTTGAAAGTACGAAATATGATATAGGTTGAGAAGCTGAGGCAGGTGACTGGGCAATTCCGAAAAGGTGCGAGGTTCGCCTTCCGTATCCCTGTGATTCCCATGGTTCATCCAGGTTAAACGGCTGTTGCTTCATTGTTTGGGAACTTTTAGTATATTGTACATGTTCCGATTTCACAGCAAATTCTGTCAACGATTGAATTATGAATGGGATGAGATGTAGGCTGTAATTAATCTGGAGTCTCGAGTTATTTATTTTTATTTTTTATCCTGTATTTATTGCTTTGTAAATAATTCGAGACAGAGAACATATCCACCGACACATCTTCCTCCTCCTATTTTCCCCACAACAGCCCTGTGAGGTGGGCTGGGCTGCAGGAGAGAGAGGGACTGGCCTAAAGTCACCCAGCTGGCTTTCCTGCCTAAGGCAGGACTAGAACTCTCCTCCTCCTGGTTTCTAGCCTGGTGCCCCCACCTCCATTGGACCAAACTGGCCCCAAGGGATTTGGAGAACACTCCTGTGTTACCTGGTTTAAATAAAATATCATTTATTTCAAAATATTTAGCCAGTTGCTCAGTTGAAAAAGTTTCAGAAGTGTCTTACAAAGATTAAAAGCCTTGTTTTCAAGTCTATAGTGTAAGAATCACAGAATGAAACAGATTGGGAGGAAAAAAGAAAAGTAGTAATTTGCCTGTCCCACATTAGACAGATCCGTCAAGCTTTCTGTCTTGCGTTCATCCCCAGTCTCTCACACACACCTGCTAGTCAAAATGTGAATTGCCAAGCAAGATGTATTAGGGACTTGAACCTTGCGAAGTTAACCAAGTGATGGGGATTTCCCTTCTTCAAAATTCTAGAAATAAAGGAAGTTTTTATAGAACGGAGTGTCCCTTGGATGATGGGATTAAAGGAAGAATTATTGTCTCAAATAACGTCCAAGTCATTAAGGCTGAGATGTGGCTTCTTCCAGATTTTCATCAGGCAAATCGTTTTTAAAAAGAAGAAATCGACTCTGAAGAAAACCCTGTGTTTTGTATTTCACATTGGTGCACAGAGCTGGCAGCCGGCCCACTGAGCCAAGCCCAGCCTCTGCCAACCTCCCTCTCTTTCGGCAGGCAGGTGTGCCAGCTGTGCCAGCTGTGCCCTTGAGCAAGGCTGAGTTCCCACTTCCTGGTGTCTATAAATTGCAATAAGGCTACCTGATTGCTTTGGGTTGGTCATGTGAACTGAGGCAGTTGCCTCTTATTCATAAAACATAGTTAAGCCGTGGTGTGTTTACTTGGACTGACCTCACCGTTGGGAGGGGGCGGGGGGGGGGCGGATGCCCTGCAGAAGAGACACTTCTAAATGGGTGGATTTTGAGTGCATACACATCAAATCAGGAGGGCCACACAGATGAAAACCCTTAATAGCACAACACACATTTTATAGTAATTTGTTCCTTGCCTCCAGGCACCCATGACTCTTAATCTACCCAGTTGAGCTCCATCCCACATTATTCTAAACAAAAAGGAAGATGCATTGGCAATGTTAATATAAAAACAGAATTAACGGCCAGGTCTTCATTATGCTAGATAAATGGCATTCTGATTTTCAGTTGAAGCTTCACATCCAGAGCCAAATAACATCTAGGACTGCATCCAAATTCAATTATCTTCTTTGGGAAATCAGTGTCATCTAGAGAAAGCTGTTGCCTTCATAATTCCTTTCTTTGGATTCAATTCCAATTTTCCTTTGTTTATCACATTTACAGACTGTCATCCCACTCTGGGAGTGGCATTATTCAACCCGATGGGGATTGATACATCACTATAAGGTTTGTGTGTTTGAGGCTTCTCATGATGTGTGAACCTGGCCGTTGTAACTTACCAGCCATGGCTGATTGCTTGACATAAGCCTTTATTAAGTGTGACTACACAAATTGCAAACTGGCTGTCATGGAGCCTTTATAACCAATAGCAAATGTTTCTGGGGTGAAAACGCAGATGAGGAAGGGGATTATACCTTGCCAGGGATTATGATCAGCTCCTGAAGGAGAAGCAGCAGAAGAAGCTGCTCCCAGCATTGTGTCTGAAATGGGCTTGCCAGAGAGAGGTTGACTCACCTGCTGTCAGAAATTGTCATGAAAATACGGTCTTGGCCATCGCCGCAATGCACATTGCCCTCTCAGGACAGATAGCAATAGCCCTTAAATGTGTATACCGCTTTACAGTCTAAAGTGCGGTCTAGAGTGGTGCTGTCACATCGCATGAACATGGTTCTATCCCACTGGGTGCAGAACACTCTTGACTTAAGGGGGCAAAGTCAGAAGCAAGCAACGCTCGACGGCCGGAGGGGAAGGAGGGACAGAGGACGGGGGTGGGGTCAAAACAGGATCCAGCCTACAATCCCTAAGTGGCCACAAGAGAACTAAGCCCAGCTCCCCTCAATTTTGCTGACCCTTCTCTAACTCCAAACAGGTGCAACAGTTATTGAGAAGATTCCTACGCACAGGCCGTTTAGCAATAAAGCAGTTTAATTGGATGTGATCCTTTGGATCTAACAATAGACAACAGCAAGTGCTGCATGTCAGGCCACCAACTCCTACTCCTTACTACATGAATAGCGGGCATTGCAAACAACTGACCATCCAGCAAGGCTTAGATCAGCATTGTCTCGGAGGGAACGGGGGGGGGGGGGGTTCAACCGGCTGTGAAATGATCAATAGGATCCTTTGTGCCGGAGCTTCTGAAATGACACGGAGGGAGACTAACAAGCACCTGGGGCAGGAAGAGTAATTGATGTCCAGTCCAAGTGACTGGGAAATGCTATTGAAGGGTGGCCCAAAGGGTTTCCAATGGGAAATTTCTATCAATCAAAAGGGGCCCTCCCCCCCGCCCCCGAGGCAGAGGGAGTGTCATGCATTGGGCTACAGGCCGTTTTGGATCCATGCATTTAAGCAGAAATCGTTTCAAACTTTTCCTTTGCACAGACAGCCCTGCTCATCTTCTGAGATCTGGTGACAGAGGTTTCCTGTGGAATCTATGGCATCTTTTTATTTCCGCTTTCCCCAAAGCAGAATGCTCAGCAACTGACTTATATTTATGACGGTCACATGTTCCCCTTTTGCGACCTTCTGAGAAGCAGTCAATGGGGAAGCCAGATTCACTTAACAACATGGTTACTAACTTACCGACTGCAGTGATCCATTTAACAACTATGGCAGGAAAGCTCATAAATTAGGGCAAAATTCACTTAACAAATATTTTGCTTAGCAATAGAAATTTTGGATTCTATTGTGGTCATAGGTTGAGGACTATATATATATATATATATATATATATATATATATATATATATATATATATATATATATATATATATATATATATATATATATATATATATATGTACACATACATACATACATACATATACATATATATACATACATACATACATACATACATATGTATTTGTGTTACAACCCCTGGTGTGACTTTATTTATCAGTACAATATAACACACACACACACACACATATATATATATATATATATATGTATGTATGTATGTATGTATGTATGCATTTGTGCTGATAAATAAATAAAGGGAGACTAGTATAGATCTATTTCAAGCTATTTAGCTCTCATCAGCTAGCCATACCCTTACTGGGATTCGAACCAGGGCTGTATTACATATTAGGCAGTTGTATTAGCCACTAAGCCACAGGCTCTCCTCCTTATCAGCTGAGCCAGGGAAATAGGTATGTATTTGTGTTACAACCCATACAAAATATGGTTTTCTGCCTGGATGGTCTTCTGTAATGAGCCGAAGGACGGAAAGGGGGAGTAGTGAGCTCCCTCCCATATTTGGGCATACCAGGGGTTGTAACACAAATACATACATACATACATACATACATACATACATACATACATACATACATACATACATACATATGCTGGTTTTGTTGTATTCGGGTCTTTTCCAGTGTAAGATTGAGATTGTCTTTGCAACGTTTCGGCAAGATCTCACCTGCCATC
Source organism: Natrix helvetica (assembly GCF_964273705.1). Taxonomy (NCBI): domain Eukaryota; kingdom Metazoa; phylum Chordata; class Lepidosauria; order Squamata; family Natricidae; genus Natrix; species Natrix helvetica. The sequence goes on from NC_138549.1 coordinate 717,555, forward strand.
TTCAGGCTTGGGCTTAAAATGGGAACGGAGCTGCCGTCTTTCTGAGACATATATATGTAAGATATATATAAGCTAAAACTCAGAATGCAGAGTTTAGCAAAGACTAGAAAAGCCCCAAACTAGATTTTTTTTTAGAACTTCCAAATAAAGAACCTGTTTAATGAAGATGGCAAAATGCTAGCATGGAACCAAAAAAAAAAAAAAAGGCAGAATGACTCACCTCTTATTTTGTTCATTCTTCTTTTAAAAGAAAATCTCTTGTGGAGAGCAAGAGAAAGTGGCTGGATCAATGCTCACGATCAATAGAAACATGATCAAGGGCTATTGTACCTTTTTATATTTATTGTATTGCTCTTTTAGGATCAGACTGGACAGTGAGAAAACTCCAGGGGGATTTGGCAGAGTCTGGCTGTATTGTATCTGTGAAATCCTGAAGACCTGGGGAGGCATCAGGATGCCAGGGGAGAGCCCACCTTGTCCTGGTCTTCCAAAATGACCAGTGCTCGTTCTGAGATGGACCGATCTGAACACAAGGGGTCACTACCAGAGGCCAGCCAGCCTGGGCTGTTCCGTAGTCCCATTATCTTTAAAAATTACAGTAGGCATGTTTCATAGATGGGAAAATCTGTGGGTATAATATACTGCAGAGCCATTTCAGTCATCATGCAGCAAAACCCTCCATAACCTCTTGATTAGCTGGCTAGTTAAGCTTGGCTGGGAGGGTTTCCCCTCTCGCTTGATGGAGGTGAAGGATTGGCTCCTCCTGCTATGCAGATGTAATTTCAAAAACTCCTTATTTTAAAACTTTACCCTCACACACAAACATTGCACTCAATCTAATTGAGTGAAGAAATCTGAACCTATCTAAGAGATGAGCCAACTGAGCAATACTTACTTTTCTGGCAACATTTTAAATACAGTAAATGCATTTAAGATTCCTTAAACAAGGTTGTGGTTCCTGATCTTTTAATAGCTGCAGCATTGTTATACAAAAAACCCAGCACTATTCAACCCCTTAGTAGTTGAATTATTGGGAGGGGGGAGAAGGAGCCTGCCCTCCTATTTATAACCCTGCCATGATCTGCAATTTCTCCGAAGAGTAGCTAAAAGATTTGATCCAGACTTTCTCCCCCTCCCCCTTCTCACGCTGATTTCAGCATCCTAGTTGTCCCCCCCCCCCCCCTTCTTGCATGGAAGCAGCAATTATCCAAGTATTTAATCTCCGTTTTCTATTTCTAAAAACAGAATTGCCATTTTATGTAGCCCCACAGCTACTTTCTCGTGAAAATGGGAATGCTATATTACAGATACAAGCAAATACAGATTATTACTACAGAGGATTAAAAATAAATAAAAAGGCTAGGCAAGCTATATCTGGATTGGTGGCCAAAAGAAAATCGCGGTATTTGGATCCCTGGATCTTTTCAGGCCTGATGTGGTAGCCCTCAGGGACCTGAACTCCAACTCCTGAGGTGCAATTTTCATTTCTTCCAGGCTTTCAAGCTTTTTTTTTTTCTGCAATCAACTTAGCCGCACCGGGTTTTTTTAACCTTCAAAAGTAAAAGTGGACATTGACCTGAACTGGGCCTTTTGAGAATATTGTAGTAATAATAGAAGAGTGAAGCATAGTCTAAAAAGATTGCTAAAGCCAGAATCAGAATCATTACCATTGAAATATTAAGAATTCATAAAATATCTATGCTTCTCAAAAAAAAACACAATGTATGAATTGGAACATCGCAACCCAAACTCAGGATCTCAGATCTTTATTTTAAAAAGTGTATTTCCCCAGTACTGGAGTGTTTGTACATTTACACACACACACACACACACACTCACAGAAACCCATTTCTTCAAAAAGAAATGATACACAGATAATGTCTATGATGTGCTGATAATGGACGAACAGTTCAGCTAAAATGGTGGGGAGATGAATTACAAATTGCTCAGGGCACCAAGGGCAGAAGAACGAAGGCCTGGCTAGAGGTGAACTTCCACAGAGCTGCAAGGAAAAGGTGAAAACTGAAAACCTTCCTAGGCCTTGTTCACGAGCGTCTAAAACAGGGTGTCAAACTCACGGCCTCACGGCATTGTCACGTAATATATTGGGACTTTTCTCCCCTTCGCTAAACCGGGCGTGGGCATGGCCAGCCAACAGTTACGCATTTGGCCCGCGGGCCGGGAGTTTGACAGCCCTGGTCTAGAAGTTTTACCTAAGTGAGACCTTCTTCCCTCAAGTGAAGAAGTCCAGTTGCCTGGCTGATCATTTTTGAAATGGTTCCCTGTTCAGTTAATTAACTATTATATAGTATTGAAAAAGAAAGCTTCTGAAAACAAAACTTGCAATGTTTTGCAAAAGTCCATCATTGTCCCTCCCATTTTTCCTCCTTTTCCCTGGGAATTACCTTGCAACTCCTGACGACACAAGGTGAGGTACGGTGGACATCAGACAATGACACTCTGAATCCAGACACGACAATCTCATACCAACATCCCCCACCCCCCCACCCCTTAGTTTCAGAAGCAGTCAAATTTACATGCTGGCACCCTTTTCTTTCCTAAGAGTAGTTTGAGAAGCACCGTGGAAAATCCTCCCGGGGGCGGGGTGGGGTCCTGCAGGACTCAGTTCAGGGCATTGGTGGCTAAACAGTCACATAAGGTTCTCTTCTCCACTTTGAAGAGCAGCGTCTCCGTCTGTGGGGAGGGGAAGAGAGCAGGAGACAAAGCGGGTGAGTCAATCTCTCATTGCAGCCTCTCCTGGTTACAAATGCAAAGAAACCAAATGCAAAAGAAAAAGGCATGTCACGTGATTTTAAAACTCTCTTTTATGCTTAGTTTAAGACAAATCTCGCCATGCTACACAAAAACGGGCCTGTCCTTATTTTAACTATGGTGATCTAACAATGCAGCAGAACTAATTGAGACCAATTGCTACTTTCCTGTTGGGGAAGGAAGATGACTCAAAAGCTATGAAACCTCCCCAAGCCTTCAGTCTCCTGTCCCTTCCGATGGATGAGAAGCCCTTCAAAAGCCTCCCTGGTCACTAAGCACGGCTTCTAACGGCTGCATTAGAAGAACCCCTGGACAGTTTGGCTTTTCAGTTTCACCTGAAAATATCCAGAGGGGCAGAGAGGGCCGCTTTCCTAAGTAATCAGAAATTGTACAAAGTCACGGCCGAACGGCGAGATCTGTGGGCTCCCCTCCCGACTCTGAGTTGGCAGGAAACAATGGTCAAGTCCCAGCAGCCGAGCTTTCCAGGGTCCCTGTGATTGTAATCTGTGGGGCGCTTTAAGGGCCAGGACCGGTCAGTTCCTCGGTCTGACACCAGCCAGCAAGAAGAACTGGAATCGGAGGGGTGGGGTTGGGCAAGGGATGCCCAGGATGGGGAGGGAGGGAGGGAGGGAGGGGGCCTGAGTCAGTTTTCCAGTTGCCCAGCTGATGGTCCTGAAGCAGAGGAGGGACATGGCGTGAGTCAGGGGGGAGCTCCGTGGCCCATTGGGAGACCCCTCTCCATTTCATTGCCGATCCCTCCTCAGCCTCCCTAACCTCTCAGCCAGTGATATTCAGAGACTGCCTTTTTCCAAGCTGAGGGTGAGCTCTGCGTTCAGAAACAGCCGGTGTGGCAGTCCATGCATGGTGAACTCTACAGGGGCTGCAAGAACCTCTGCAGGGCTCCCTTCCGCCTAAGCCCACCTCCTCCCAACTTGCCTGGGCCTTTAACCCCCATTGCAACGGGATGGCCATGGGTGTGGTTGTGGTTAGAGCGTCCAGTGGAAAATACAAATTGGGATTGGAGAAGAGAAAATGGCAGTAGAGGCCAAAAGATGCAAGGAGGACCGTGTCGGTGTTCTGACCCAGCTCCCCAAACACGGCAAACCCCTCTGTGGCTGAAGCAACGATTCCTTTATGAGGAGCCCCAGCAGCCCCAGCAAAAAGTTTCCCTCTTGCTGCAGGCTAAGAAGTCCGTCTGCCTGAGAGATGAATAGTTGTCTGCCCCATCTCAACCCACTGCCTTTTATCCCCAGAGCTAGGGTGGGGCTTCACTAATAGCAGTGGCTCTTCTGTCCCAAGGACCGGCCCCTAGGTTTCCACGGCTCTCCTCTCCTCTGCCTTCTGCACATCTGCATGTCAGGCACTGGGCCCAGCTCTTCCTCCGCTTCCTCATCAGCCACCTCCAGACCTGGGAGCTGCTGACTCTCCAATTGAGGGCTGACAGACGGCCCAGGCTCTGCCTCTTGCCTGTATCTCTGACAGTTCCATTCCCTCTTCTCCTTCGGAGCTCTCAGGTTGCCTTGAGGCTCACCCTGACTCCCATGCCGCCTCCGCCTCCTCCTCCTCCTCTGATTCAGCTGCTGGAGGGGCTGGAGGCTGATAGGCCACAACAGCCAGCCACCGGAGGGGAGGCAGCATGTTTGTAACAGCCTAGAGTGGCCAATGGGAGCCGGGCAGGTGCAGCTCACCACATCATCACCAAGGTCACCAATGAGGGTCAGCAAACTCGGGAGAAGAAAACTACTTTCAATCTGACCCAGTCAAAGACAAATAAGCCGTCAAGGCTGCCTCTGGAGATGAGACGAAGAGAAAGTTATGAACAACGGCCAGCAAAATGTCCTGGTGTCCTGAGGTCTGGGAAGATGAGCCCTGATGAACTACCTTTACTCTTCAGAACTTAACTGCACAACCCTGAGCTGCAAAAAGAGGGGGAGGGGTTCACCAAAGCTCAATGGATCATCTGCCATCTCCCACCAATCCTGACCCTCATCACATTTCCTGCAGCCCTTATCGAGGGAAGCCAGCTATCTCTTTCCAGTCACTGTGCTCTGTGTGTTAACGACAATGAAAGTCGCTTCGAAACAAGATGGGTGGCCAATGAATTAAATAATAAATAAATGTCATACTCGTGAATCTAAATTGTACGCCGTCTTCTTTAAATCTTGCAAAGCCCTCTGCATGAATTCAAAGGCATGGCAGTCAACGCAGGGACGACCTAGAAGTGGATTTTAATGGAAACATTTAAAGAACATGAAATATTACAGAACGTGTCCAGAGCGAGTACAGGCAGTCAGTCTGTGGCATTGTGCTAATCTCCGAATCAGAAGAAGGCCGAATGAGTAAATAAAATAAAAAGGCAGAGGCTCAGAACAGACCCCTTGGTTGGGACTTCCAACATGGCCAGAAGGAGCACCCATACAATACATTTTAACTTTCCTGGCTCTTCAATGGTGGGAAGCTCTTTCTCTCAAATTCTGGAAACATCCCTTGGCTTAACACAGGAGAAGTATTACAATACCTTTGGTAGAACTTTTGTTTCAAAAGTTCCTATAAAATATCACAATCAAAGCTAGACAATAAAAAATCTAAACACATTCCTGCAAAGTTAATATTACAGACATTTGGAGACAGATACCACCAAAATCGCCACGATGTAAAAAAGATGTGGAGACTCTAGAAAGAGTGCAGAGAAGAGCAACAAAGATGATTAGAGGACTGGAGACTAAAACATATGAAGAACGGTTGCAGGAACTGGGTATGTTTAGCTTAAGAGAAAGAAGGACTAGGGGAGACATGATAGCAGTCTTCCAATATCTCAGGGGTTGCCACAAAGAAGAGGGAGTCAAGCTATTCTCCAAGGCACCTGTGGACAGAACAAGAAGCAATGGGTGGAAACTAATCAAGGAGGGAAGCAACTTAGAACTGAGGAGAAATTTCCTGACAGTGAGAACAATTAATCAGTGGAACAGCTTGCCTCCAGAAGTTGTGAATGCCCCAACACTGGAAGTCTTTAAGAAGATGTTGGATAGCTATTTGTCTGAAACGGTATAGGGTTTCCTGCCTAGGCAGGGGGTTGGACTAGAAGACCTCCAAGGTCCCTTCCAACTCTACTATTGTATTGTATTGTATTGTATTGTATTAAAAAGAGGAAGAACCTATACAATGCCTAGACAAGACCAGAATAAACATGTGTTTTTACCAAACAGAGCAACTTAAAAAAGTTTGCTTTGGTGGATTAATATGGCCGGGAAAAAGAACTGGAAGATAGAGGCAGAGATAAACGAGGGACTAGATCACTGAAGGATCACCGAGCCTGTAAAGATGAAGTAAGGAAAGCTAAGGCTCACAATGAAGAAAGGCTCGCCACAAAAGTAAAAAATAACAAAAAAAGCTTCTTCCAACATGTTAAAAACAAGAAAAAAGTTAAGGAAACAATTGGTCCATTGCTGGAAGAAGGTGACAAGCAACAGGGAGAAAGCAGAACTATTTAACTCATGTTTTGCCTCTGTCTTTACACAAAGGGATAAAACAGTCCAACCTATCAAAAGCAGCACCACAAAATTAGGAACACAAATTGAAATAGGGAAGAAAATGGTAAGTGAGCACCTGTCTACCCTAGACGAGTTCAAATCACCAGGACCGGATGGATTACACCCCAGGGTTCTGAAGGAACTGGCAGATGAGATCTCAGAACCACTGAATTATATCTTTCAGAGATCCTGGAACACCGGGGAACTACCAGAGGACTGGAAAAGAGCTGATGTGGTTCCCATCTTCAAAAAAGGGGAAAAAATAGATCCAGGAAACTACAGACCTATCAGCCTGACCTCAATACCAGGAAAGATTCTGGAAAAAATAATCAAGCAACGAATTAGCGAACACCTAGAAGCAAACAAAGTAATAGCCAAAAGCCAACATGGATTTGTCAAAAACAGATCATGCCAGACTAATCTTATTGCATTCTTTGATAATGTGACAAAATTAGTGGACCAGAGGAATGCCATCGATATAGTTTACTTGGACTTCAGTAAGACATTTGATAAGGTAGACCATAACCTACTACTAGATAAAGTAGAAGAATGTGGGTTGGACAGCATCACCACCAGATGGATTCGTAACTGGCTGACCAACCACACTCAACGTGTAGTCCTCAATGGAACTGCATCTACATGGAGGGAAGTATGCAGTGGAGTACCCCAAGGCTCTGTTTTGGGCCCAGGACTCTTCAACATCTTCATCAATGATTTGGATGAGGGAATAAATGGGGAACTCATCAAATTTGCAGATGACACCAAGCTGGCAGGAAGAGCCAACACTCCAGAAGATAAGCTTAACATACAGAAGGATCTTGACAAACTTGAACATTGGGCACTATCTAATAAAATGAAATTCAATGGTGAAAAGAGTAAGGTTCTACATTTAGGCAACAAAAACGGAATGCACAGGTACAGTATAGGTGGTACCTTGCTCAATAGTAGTAAATGTGAAAGGGATCTTGGAGTCCTAGTGGACAACCATTTAAATAGGAGCCAGTCGTGTGCAGCAGCTGCCAAAAAAGCCAACCCAGTTCTAGGCTGCATCAACAGAAGGATAGAATCAAGATCACGTGAAGGGTTAATACCACTTTATAATGCCTTGGTAAGGCCACACTTGGAATACTGCATTCAGTTTTGATCGCCACGATGTAAAAAAGATGTGGAGACTCTAGAAAGAGTGCAGAGAAGAGCAATAAAGATGATTAGGGGACTGGAGACTAAAACATATGAAGAATGGTTGCAGGAACTGAGTATGTCTAGTTTGATGAAAAAAAGGACTAGGGGAGACATGATAGCAGTGTTCCAATATCTCAGGGGTTGCCACAAAGAAGAGGGAGTCAAACTATTCTCCAAGGCACCTGAGGGTAGAACAAGAAGCAATGGGTGGAAACTAACCAAGGAGAGAAGCAACTTAGAACTGAGGAGAAATTCCCTGACAGTGAGAACAGTTAACCAGTGGAACAGAAATTGCCTCCAGAAGTTGTGAATGCCCCAACACTGGAAGTCTTTAAGAAGATGTTGGATAGCCATCTGTCTGAAACGGTATAGGGTTTCCTGCCTAGGCAGGGGGTTGGACTAGAAGACCTCCAAGGTCCCTTCCAACTCTGCTATTGTAAGTTAATGACTGAAGGGAAAGGGATTTTGGTTGAATGCATTTCAGTGAAGAGCTGCTCACAAATTCCAACCTTTTATTATTTTATCAAGCAAGAAATGAAACAGGAAGGAAAGTACGTTTTGCTACACTCTCAAATACCTTATGCAACATTTTTTCTTCTACAACCCTTACTTTCCTGAGAATCTTTCGGTGAGGATTTGGATTCTGAATTTGTGACTCTGCTTTTTATGCCATAAACTGCCTGTCAATCCACCTGAGCATGTCATCAGGAAGTAATTACAGAAACAGTTCACAGATGGTACAATATTTCTTTGATGGTGCATTATACTAATCAAAATATTTTTAGATTGGGCTGGAAGTGGTTTGCAATCAAATTAATGCCTCTGGTGGCAATCCATAACCATTGCATGAATTAAAAAAAAACAATAAAGCAGAGAAATCATGCCCAAAAGCTTGATCATTCTTCTTTGGCTTCCCCAAGACATGGAAAAAGTCGCAATGAAAAAAATTCAGTGAATATATTTAATTAGCAATTTTACAATGCGCAGATTTCAATTCCTTCAACTCCCTCACCAATACTCTGGGAACTCTGGGGGAGGAACTCTGGGAAGTGAGCTCCACACTCATTCAAACTGTAAAAGTTTAGAAACACGACTCTGGAGTACAAGTAAGTTTCTAAACTACTGGTAGCACAAGCAAGCTTTTCTGTCCCGTATGCTAGCTCTGATTCAAGAAAGAAGTACAGGTACCCCTCAACTTACAACAGTTCATTTAGCAACAAAACAAATTTATATTGTGTGCAAGGTAAGTGCAGTCTGTGATCCAGCTTGAGAGCAAAGATTACAGGTGCACCTGGAAGGTTTGAATGTGCCTAAACAACAACAACACAGGGGCTGCAATAGGTTGGTATAGTTGTTGGCTTATTTAGAAGGACCCACTCTTCACAAACCGAGGTTCACCCCAAAAGTGCACACAGGGGTCCCTGCTGCTGATGTGTTGATTTGTGCCGCTCTTATTGCGTCCGCGGATAACCGCCCTGCCGCCCTGTTTAGGGTGACCCGCTCCCTCCTATCACAGGGGGCGCGGGTGGCGCCCTTGCAGGGTAGAGCAGAGGAGTTTGGGGAATATCTGCAGGACAAAGTCGCTCAGATCCGGAGCGGATGGGCCCCCTCCAGTGGCCCGGATGAGCCGTCAACAGTGAGTCTTGTAAGACCACTCTGGGAGGAGTTTGACTCTGTTGCCCCCGAGGATTTGGACAGGTTGCGTGGACGGCTGTGACCCACCACATGTTCAATGGACCCGTGCCCCTCCTGGCTGGTACTGGCATCCTGGGAGGTGACACGAGGCTGGCTTCTGGGCCTGGTGAACGCTTCATTGGGTGAGGGATCCTTACCAACTGCCTTGAAAGAGGCGGTGGTGAGGCCCTTACTCAAGAGGCCTTCACTGGACCCAATGGAGCTGGCTAATTATCGTCCAGTCTCCAACCTTCCTTTTTTAGCGAAGGTTGTTGAGAATGTGGTGGCGCAGCAATTTCCACGACACCTTGACGAATCCGAATATCTAGACCCACGCCAGTCCGGCTTCCGACCCGGACACAGCAGAGACAGCCTTGGTCGCGCTGGTTGATGATCTCTGGAGGGCCAGAGATAAAGGTTGCTCCTCTATCCTGGTCCTATTAGATCTCTCAGCGGCTTTTGATACCATCGACCATGGTATCCTATTGCGCCGGCTGGAGGGGATGGGAGTCGGAGGCACCGTTTTACGGTGGTTCGGCTCCTACCTCTCCGACCGGTCGCAATGTGTGTTGACGGGGGGGCAGAGGTCGACCCTGAGGTCACTCACTTGTGGGGTGCCACAGGGGTCGGTCCTCTCGCCTCTCCTGTTCAACACATATGTGAAGCCGCTGGGTGAGATCATCCGTGGTTTTGGGGTTGAGTACCACCTCTACGCTGATGATACTCAGCTGTACGTTTCAACCCCAAACCACCCCAGTGAGGCTGTCAAAGTGATGTCCCAGTGTTTGGAAGCCGTCGGGGTCTGGATGGGGGACAACAGACTCAAACTCAACCCCTCCAAGACTGAGTGGCTGTGGCTACCGGCACCTCGGTTCAGTCAGCTAATTCCAACGCTGGCCATAGGGGGCGAACAACTGCCCCCTGTGGAACGGGCGCGCAATTTGGGCGTCCTCCTAGATGCCCGGCTGTCAATGGATGATCATGTGGCAGCCGTGGCAAGGGGGGCGTTCCACCAGGTTCGCCTGGTGCGCCAATTGCGCCCCCTCCTGGACCGGGATGCCCTACGCACGGTCACTCATGCACTGGTGACGTCTCGCCTGGACTACTGTAACGCTCTCTACATGGGGCTTCCCTTGGGACGCACCCGAAGACTGCAGCTAGTCCAGAACGCAGCCGCGCGGGCGGTCATGGGGAGTACCAGGTACTCCCATGTGACATCGCTCCTGCGTGAGCTGCACTGGCTGCCTGTGGTCTTTCGGGTGCGTTTCAAGGTTTTGACCACCATCTTTAAAGCGCTCCATGGCATAGGGCCCAGTTACCTGCGGGATCGCGTCCTCCCACATACATCCCAACGGCCAATTCGCTCTCACAGAGAGGGGCTTCTCCTGGTGCCGTCCGCTAGGCAATGCCAGCGGGCGACGCCAAGGAGTAGGGCCTTCTCTGTGATGGGCCCAACCCTCTGGAATGACCTCCCCCCCGACATTAGAACTACCACCGACTTCCGCTCCTTCCGGCAGAAACTAAAGACTCACCTGTTTCGACTGGCTGGCCTGGCATAATTTCAACGCCTATCTCCTGGCATCTATATTTTACTGGTTTTTAAGGGTATTATTCTATAGTCTTAATTTTATTGGGTATTGGGATCTTAATGTCTGTTTATTTTAATTACTTATTAGCAATACAGTCCTGCACATCTTTTATCCTCCTCTTATCCATCCATCCATTTTATATTTGCATATATATATTCTCCATGTAGTAATTTTAATTGTTTTAATTTTGTACTTTGACATGGACTGTACACCGCCCCGAGTCCCTTTTGGGAGAGGGGGCGGTCTATAAGCGCTAATTAAAGAAAAGAAAGAAAGAAAGAAAGGAGAGGTGAAGTTTCATACTTACTTTCAGCAGGAATCGCTGTTCCTGATTCTTCCTCAGCCGTAGCAGCCTTCGTAGAAATCAGCCCCATCATCAGAAGCAAAGGGGCCAAAAGTACCACCTTCCTCGTGCAAACAGCGAGCATCTTGCTAGTTAATCCTTCCTCCTTCCTAGGAGAAAAAAGGAAAGGTGATGGATAACAGAGATCGTTGAAAGCTGAATGTAATTTGGCTGAATGAGATTTGTTTTTAGCAATCCAGGTGAGTCAAAACTACAAAATTAAGAAATCGTAAATCAATACCACATTCTTACTATCTGACACAATGAATTAAATTATCTTTAGCTACACCTTTTCTCATGAAATCTGTGTCATTAGTAGAAATAGAAGACAGGATGAATAATAGAATGTCATTAAATAAAAGTAAGCAGTAATAACAAAAGCAAGAAGTAATAATACCAAGAGGTTTCTTAAAAGAAAAGTGGTGAAGTATTTTCCTTAGGACTGTAATATTTCCATTCTACTCTCTCTACATATATATATATGGATATAACTGTCAAGGGAGGAGATAATTTCAAATTGTAACACTTCAGTTCCTAAGAGCAGCAGTGTCCCAGGAGCAGTCACAGTGGCATGGTCAAAAAAGTCAAGATGGCCACTGTGCCTGCACACACAAACCACGTCTCAACCCCAAAGCTGGTTCTTGGCCCAAAAGAGATGGACCAGAAGGCAGAATCTCTGCTGCAAAGTATTTCCGATCAACATCTGCATTTATATCCATCTCTTATTTGGTTCTACAACTTTAGAATAGGTTGCAACAGGGAGCAGAGTAAAAATGCCAGGGGAGTAATGATATACATCAAGCCATCTAACCCCAGAATTTCAGCAGAACGCCGCGACATCTTACGATGTTTTCAAAATAATGTGACATCAATCGCAAGCTTTGAGATATAATTCAGCAACCGCTCTTGATCCCTGTAAGGGAGGGAGATTGCATAGCTGTGGGGTTTCATAGCCTTAAACCATGAAGCGTTGCTATGAAGAGTCAGGATATTTGTGTGCAATTAACTAAAGAAATTACATAAGAATGCAGGCTAAATATGCATAGGGGGAAAGAGCACTATTTCGTCTTTCAGAAGTCAGTCAAAATTATGACACCTCAACAAAACATCCTTTGCCCACAATGATCCCACAGCAGCACCAATAAAAGCAAAAACCATTTTCTGCTTAAAAATAAAAGGTCTTATTAGTGCCCATCTTTCCATTTCCCCCCTATCATCCACACATGAACACTGTATTCCGATGTGGTGATCAAAATGGGTTTTTATATCCATTTAAAATGTGTGGATCAGAAATGTGCAGAGACCCTACATTTCTGCCCTTGTAGTAGCTATGGTAGCAGAAAGTCCCCCCCCCCCCTCGTCTCCTTCTGACAGCTGACAGCGGGGGCTTCCCTCTTGCTCAAGTGGGCCCAGGTCTTCTCTTTCCTCAATGCGAAGCCTTGCCTCATCTCCAGCCCAGGGTGGTTTCTCAGAACAGCCTCTCGTCCAGAAAAGGACTGGAGAAATCACCTGTTCTCCACCCAGGATCTGGCGACTGCCGGGAGGGCTCCAAACCATGCACCCTAGCAGAGTGGATGACACCTGGCTAACACAGGGCACGGCCTCTTTGCAGCTAGCTCGTACCTCAGGGAATTCCAACAAAGCAAAGATAGAAATACCTGCTCTCTCTCTCTCTCCCCCTTGTCTTTGTGATGGCCGCTCTGAATGGCTGCCGCAGCTGCTCTAGCGCAGGATGTGCAGTGCTGCCTTTGAGCAGGCGCACTGCTGCTCTTTATTCTTTCCCAAAGGATCTGCCATGGCAACCATGCAGAGCCCCAGACTCACAATGGCCTTGCTTCCCCGGTTGTGTTACAAAGGGATGGCTTTTAGCACATCCCTTAGTCCTTTAGTGTGCAGCGTAAAAAATATATATTGTGGCAGGGGAGACCGGAACATGTGCGTGACGCATATGCCTCCGCGAGCGACCGCTTCTTCAGATGCAACGGAAATCGAGTATTATTACCAATGGGGAAAGGGAGACACAAGGAATTATCCATGGCTAATATTTGAGATTAGATTAGTTCAGTGAGAGACGTTCTTGGCCTGATTAAAATGTAATATGATGTGATAAGTTATCTTAACTTTTTTACTCCATTAAAGCTCCAACTATAATTCCAGTTCACCTTTCTTTTCAATGAATTTTTCATACCTTTTCAAAACAATAGCCACTCGATTACAGAATGATTCGATGAGCCCAAACGTTCCCACTGTGGGTTTTGGAGCCACAAGGGCTCTTTCTGGGCACTATGGGTTAGCAATTGCACTTATGGTATGGAGTGCTTTTACAAAGTGGTTTACAAAGTCAGCCTATTGCCCCCAACAATCTGGGTTCTCATTTTACAGGCCTCGGAAGGAAGTCCGAGTCAACCTTGAGCCAGTCAGGATCGAACTTCTGGCAGTGGGCAGAGATTGCCTGCAATGCAGCATTGTAACCACTGGGCCACCAGGGCTCTGTGGGTTAGCTTTGCTGGTTGTCTGCTTTATGTCAATTTTTCATCTTTGTTTTAATCACTATATTATGTATCTGGGTTTTTCTCTGCGAAATCACCCGGTGGCTGAAAGTCAGGAAGTGTAACAGATTCAAACTGGACCACCCCATGATAGCTTTTGTAAAGAATTTACCCCTTTCTCCATACAGGCAGTCCTCGACTGAGCCCAAAACTTCTGTTGTTAAGCGAGACATTTGTTTTGGCCCGTTTTACAACCTGTAGCCACAGCTGTTAAATAAATCACTGCCGTGGATAGTAACACGGTTGTTAAGTGAAGCCGGCTTCCCCATTGACTTTGCTTGTCAGGACGAGTTGCCGAGTGTCCGAATTTTGACCACGTGACCATGGGCTGCTATGAAAAAGGGTCATAAGTTACTTTTCTTCATTATGGTTGCAACTTTGAACGGTCACTATAAATGAACCGATGTAAGTCGAGGACTGCTTGTATAAAAGTATGGCTGGCTGGGGAATCCTGGGAGTCCCCCCTGTTCTGACCGAGGATGAGGGTGGGCCGCGGCTGGCCTTGGGGGGACTTCCTTGGCTGCTCCCCTTATCACGGGGGCTCTTTCCCGTCAGTCTTCCCTCAGGAAAGCCAGGGAAAGCCCCGAGGCGGAGGAGGTGCCGTTTCCCTCCTGGGGAGGGCTGGAGATACACCGGGAGGGGAGGGGGCGGCTCTTTCGGCGTATAAACGGCCCTCCCGCGTTCTCCGCCGAGGCCCCACATCCCCCAGCCCATCTCTTCCTCGTCCGAATCCCCGCAGGAGCCGCTTTCACCGAGCGGCAGCCGCTGAGGGGAAAACGGTCGAAAAGGGGGCCTCCATTTTGCCGTACGGGAAAGCCCGCGCGCGCGGGCCACGCCCCCTCCTAACTCGGCCATTTCCCGGCCCTCCCTCTCTCCCTCCGCGCGCGCCGCCATCTTGCGTTACGGACGGCGCGCTTCCCTGTGGAGGGCCGGGTCCTCGCTGGGCGTCCCCCTCCCCCTCCCTTAGGTGTCCTCGTGAAATGCCCGCCGCGCGCCTCGGCTGGGCCCCAAGATGGCGTCGATGCGGGAGAGCGACACCGGCCTGTGGCTGCACAACAAGCTGGGCTCAGCCGACGAGCTGTGGGCGCCCCCGAGCATCGCCTCGCTGCTCACCGCCTCGGTCATCGACAACATCCGCCTCTGCTTCCACGGCCTCTCCTCGCCCGTCAAGCTCAAGCTGCTCCTGGGCGTCCTCCACCTGCCCCGCCGCGCCGTCGACGAGGTGAGGCCGCCCCTCTTGAGGCGAATTCTCTTTGGGGGTGGGGGGCTCCCCTCCCTGGCTCCGGGGGGGGGCTCCGGTGTGTGTGTGTGGGGGGGGTGTCGGTTGGAGGGCAAGAGGATCTGATCTCTGGGGGGGAGGGGTCGGGGGGGTGTCTCAGCCGAGCCTTCCCGGTTGGGCAGCGGCCTGACTGACCCTCCGAGGCCTTCTGGGGATTCAGGCCAAGATCCCACTGGCAGCCCTCGAAATACAACCGTCCGTTTAATGACCGTTCAAAACCGCAACGGCACTGAAGAACGGAATTACGACCGATTTTCAAACTTAACGACCGTTGTAGAAAAAACAAAACAAAAAAAAACCCCTGGTCATGTGATCAAAAATGGGACATTTGGCAGCTGACTCCTATTTAGGACGCCACAGTCTCTCTTTGCGACTTTCTGACAAGCAAAGTCAATGGAGAAAGCTGGATTTGCTTAACAATCAGTGTGACTAACTGAACAACTACGCTGATTCACTTAACAACTGTGGCGAGAAAGGTCGTAAAATGGGGCGCAGTTAACTTAATAACAGTCTTGCTTAGAAACAGAAACATTTTGGCCTCACCTGTGGTCGTAAGTCAAGGACTACCTGCATAAACGTGTTGATGGGGCCATCCGAAGGCCATTGGGGTGGTTGTTATCGCAGTCCAGCCTGTGCCTCAGCCCCTCCAGAGTCATCTTAAGGGCCAGGGGCTTCGTGAAGGGGGTGGCCGGGGGAAGATCTGGGGGTCCCTGGGCTTCAGGGTCTCGTACAACGAAAGATAGTGAGGATCGACGTCTTCTGTGCTGCTCCTCGTTTTGTGGGGCGATCTGCTTTGCGGAGGAAATTTGGAGCAGGAGAGGAACGTCAGGGCCTGGCTGTTTCCCTTGATTTTGGAGAAGCTCATGGCTCCGTGGAGGGGAGACCACCAGGAAGCGCCCCAGGTTAGACTGCGATGCTGAGAAATCAGGAGAAGAGGACACCCGTAAAGAAAGGTGTATGGATTCAGAAGTGGTGGCTGCAAAACGTGTATCTTGGTGCAGCTCCGGTAACATCTTCCAAACTGGAATGAGTGTTTTCCTGTCACTGGGACTGCCATAAAAAGAAATCCTTCTGCCAGACAGCTACAGACAGGGGGCCAATGCTGGCCTAAGGATTTCTCGGAGGCCGAAGGTGGAGGTGTGATCCGTCAGGTTGCCTGGCTCAGGAGCCATAGGTAGGAGATCAACTCCCCATGGAATCGCAAGGACTCGGGTGGTGAGAGGCCGGAGCCTGACAGGATGCCCATTTCCAAGAAGCAAAGACCTCAGTGCCCCTAACCTTTGGCTGGGCTACTTGAGTGGCCTCCAGAGATCACCCCTCTCTTGGAAAGAACTCTCTGATGTTGGCCTTCTATTCCTGCATTGTTTGCCTCCTGCTCTCCTCAGAGCAACATATGGAACTCTCTGCCAGTTGACGACTGGACTCTCACCAGTCCTACTTGCCCCTCTGCCTCACCCTATTTTGAACTGATGCCGCATTGGCCTTCTAGCACTCCTACCTGGCTCCCTTACTCTGGACTGGATTTCTGGTTAGCTGCATCTGGGTAACAGGCCTGATGTCGCTTTTTTGTGTATTTCCAAGTATGTGTGAGTCTGCTCAAACTGCTTTCTACCTGCCTTTGGGTTTGCCTGGCACAAGTACACTGGCTGCAACTCGCTCCTCAGTGTTTACTCAGCCTGGAACAAGACAAAGTATATTTCCTGCTACAGGGCCAGATAAGTACTGCACACCTGTGCTTGCAAACAACTTTGGTCTTGTTGGCACAGAAGTGATGTGGACATGTCTGGGTAGTCACATGGCCCTTTACTTTGCATTCCAGAAAAATCATTTCTTAGCAATCCAGTTTGTCTGTTTCTTTCTCCTGTTTCAGCATCCCTCCCTCCCTTGGACAGGTTAATTAAAACTGCCTCCTTAACAGGGTTCCTCTTTGGATTTGTTGGTATCACAGTTCCTGTGTTTCCAGTCTTCATGATAGATCATATGCTGGTTTGGGAAAATGAGGCTGGTTACCTACAGTATTGCTCTTGATAGAGATGCATAGATTAGGGGAGGCTAGTCAAGATGTCTTTGAGACAATTGGCGAAGGGAGCATTTGCCTGGGAATTCTGTTTGTAGCCTCCAATGTTTATCATCCTGAATTCTGTAGAGGAAATGTAGACTATAAATATTCAGTGAGTCATTCTACCCTACTAAGAAGCAGGTAGAATAAATATCAAACTGTGTTAAAAGGCCTGGATGAATAAATAGTTCTTACCTAGTGCTCAGAATTCTTGGAAAAAAAGTTGAAAATAACTTGTTTCTTCCCTACATAACAAATTGTAGATGAGCAGATGCACTTTGTGTCCAACTTTTCTGGCAGAAACCTGGCCTGGAAACAAGGAACCAAATTTTCGGAGCTCAGACTAGTAACTTTTATTAGTGGAAAGATGAAAGTGTTCCAATGAGTACTTTCCTTTACAGGTGGGCGAATTAAGGTAGCTCAGTTCTCATGATCTTCCAACATCCTGGGGAGGCGACTCGGCCTCCATCTGTAGGTTGCTTGGGAACAGCCGGTGTCGCCTTACAAGTGTTGAGAATCCGTCTCTCCCTGTTTGGTTCAGGAATGCACTGAAAGTGCATATTTTGCTTTAAAACTGCTTGTGTGAGGAGGGTGCAGCTATTCGGATCCAAACCAGAAAAAAGGGCTTTGAGGAGGCTGAGAGAGCACTCCCAGGAAAATGTGAGCTAAAGATTTGTGGGAAGCAAAGTCCTGGTGCCCTGCCCAATGTCTCCTTAATTCCTATTTCCCCCTCTCTGTCCAGCTACATTGTAGACCCAGGGCTAGAGGGGAAAAGCCACCAAGGCATAAATACAAGAAATGCTTCCCACTTCTAGAAAAGCACCTTTTCTGCTTTAGACTTAACTGCACTGAGTTGGCTTCCATGCTTAAGAAAGACCATAACTCTGCCACCCCAAATTTGCCCCTGCTGTTGTGTTGCATTATTATTAGTTATTAGTCCTTAAAAGAACCTGGATGAATCTTAGCTGCCTGTCCTGAACAGGAGACCAGGTAACTAGCCAGAAGGGAAACCAGGTCAGGAATAGAACCACAGAGATTTTATGAAGGAGCTGTGGAGCTGATTGCCTGACTTTGGGGAAAGGCTGTTGGGCTTGAATGAGCAGGAGTGTGTGACTTTTCCTCAGGGAAGGTGTTTGCTGAGGTGTGAGGAGCAGGAGGGGTGTATAAGGGCAGCTGATTGGTCATCCAGTGCACAAGCCAGCTCAAAGTGCATTCCTTGGAAAGGGGCCGGGTAGGTGGGAGCCTATGGTCAGAAGGAGGAAAGAGAAGAGCTAAGAGGAGTGGGGGGAGGGTTTATCAGAAGGAGGACCAGACCATCCTTGTGCCCTGCTAAGGGTTGGAACCCTAAGGTAGACGTGTAGGATTGAGTACCGTGTTCGTTCCCTTTGAAATATGCTTTTTACATACTTTACGCTTGAAATCTTGTCTCCCTTGACTGAAGAATCTGGGGAAAGGTTGCAAGCCAGTTTTCAAGAGTACAGAGGAAGGTTCATTAAAGAAGGGGAAGAGAGGTCTCCTAGGAAAGCAGGGTATCAGCTGTTGTCCAGGAGTGTAGGATGACCCCAGAAAGAATGAAGGTGTCCCCATATATATATATATGCTGGTTTTGTTGTATTCGGGTCTTTTCCCGTGTAAGATTGAGATTGTCTTTGCAACGTTTTGGCAAGATCTCACCTGCCGTCTTTCTGTAAATCTTGGTGGGAGGGGATGGGGTGCTGGCTTTGTTTCAGTAAGTGGAATGATTGGTTGTGTGGTTGTATCATGATTGGTAGATTGGTGCTGATTGGTGCTGGCTGTGTGTGCATTGTTGTTTTGTATTGTAACGGCTTGGGTGGTGGGTGGTGTTCGTTTGTTGGCTAGGGCTGGTTTCCAGATGTTTGGTAGGCGGGAGGTATCATCACATTTATTCATGTTGTGGGGGTGTTTCTCTATTTCGATGGCTTCCATAATTATTCTCTTGTTGAGGTGTTCTGTTTTGGAGATTAACCTGGCTCCTTCAAAGTTGATTTCATGTCCTGTAGCTTTAAGGTGCTGGAAAAGGGAGGAAGTTTTTTCTTTTTTTCTTACTGCGTTCTTGTGTTCTGTGACTTGTGCATTTATCCTCCTGTTTGTTTGTCCTATATATATTGCCGGGCAGATTTTGCATGGTATTTCGTAGACTCCTTGGTTTTCTAGCTGGATTTTGTCTTTGGGGTTTCTTAAGATGTTGGCTATTTTTTGGTCAGTGGTGAAGGCTGTCCTGATATTGTGCTTGTGGAGAATGTTGCTGATTTTATCTGTGGTGCCTTTGATGTAAGGGAGGAGGGCGATGTCATTTTCCTGTTCTGTGTCTTGGTTTTTTGGGGGAGTCTCCTTTTGGATTAGGTTGGTGATTGTTTTTCTTTGGAATCCATTGGAGATTAATACATTTGTGAGTTTGTGTAATTCCGTTTTCAGGTGGTCTTTGTCGGCTAGGCGTTTGGTTCTGGAGATGAGGGTCTTGGCTACAGAGTTCATCTGTGCAGGGTGGTGATGGGATTGTGCATTTGAGTAGCGGTTGGTGTGTGTGTTTTTCTGGTAGATGGTGTGTCCTAGGGAGCCATTGGGTTTTTTGTAGATTAGGACGTCCAGAAAGGGAAGTTGGTTGTTAGCTTCTATTTCCATGGTGAATTGTATTTTGGGGTGTAGGCTGTTGAGATGTGTGAGGAAGTTGTCCAGTTTTTCTTTCCTGTGTGCTGGTTTTGTTGTATTCGGGTCTTTTCCCGTGTAAGATTGAGATTGTCTTTGCTATCTCAATCTTACACAGGAAAAGACCCGAATACAACAAAACCAGCATACCTACACCCGTGAAAATCTACGAATACATATATGTGTGTGTGTGTTGTATTTGTACTGATAAATAAATAAAGGGTGACCTTCCTCCCATATTTAGGCATACCAGGGGTTGTAATACAAATACATACATACATACATACATACATACATACATACATATTCATACATATTCATATTCATATTCATAAACCGCAAACCAACTACTAAAGTTCTCCAAAACATCTTAAGTAAACCAAAAGACCCATTGGGCCAAGGAGAAACAAAAAAGTCACCTACAACATAAGTGCAAAGACTATAACAGCGCTAAGTAGGTCAGGCTGAAGATTAGCAGAGTGCATCCATGCACACCAACCAGCAGTCAGAAGATAGGATAAAAACTTCTTAATTGCACAGGATGAAGACAAATTTCACCAAAGTTTCATCATGGAGACGGTGAGCATTCCAGACCACATAAAATCAAAAAACACTAGATAATTTCTGGAAGTCTGGCACTCAAACAAATCACCATCAACAGGCACATATAAATATAAACTACATTTATATATTCTTCAAAATAACCAATTAAAAACAAAGTAAGGAGCAGAATACATCCTCTCCAGCAGCCAGCAGTCGGATAAGGAGGGATTAACACCAGACAAGCAACCAAGCAGAAAACAACATCCTAATCAAGGAACTAACAAGGAGAAAACCATACTCCCACTGATACTGACAGAACCAGCTACAAGGAGCAAACCCCACCCTCCCGGCTCTATGATGATGTTACCCAGCTGGGTAGTGAAATGTACTCTAATAGTATATAATGTATATCACCCCCATTTTATCAGAATATAAACTGAACTCCTTCAGGAATCCACTCCAAAGACTTGTGTGTTGCCTTCCGGATACCTTTCAATAGAAGGTCCAGAATTCCCAACCTGCCTGCTCAAATCTTGCCCGCAGGGCATTCTAATAACCGAATTCCATCTGTGATCAGGTCAGCTCTGGATCTGCCGCTCTTTTGCGAGGCCCTAAAAACTTGGGTTTCTGCCAGACCACAGAAGCGTGATGCAGCCTCCCCCCCCCCCCCCACGCCTCTTGGCTTTGGGGATGGCCATTTCAGGATGCTCAGTTGCTACGCGTTTTGTATTATTTGTGTGACTTGGTTTTTTTATGTCCTATGGAAAGCTTCCCAGAGTCATGGACAGGCGTGCTATGAATCAGATAAATAAAATTGTAGAGTAATCTTATTTGGTTGGCAGCCAATATTTTGAATTTTAGAACCTTGAAATCAGATTGGGAGAGGCTGCATATTCATCACATATTCAAATTGTGTGAATGGTTTCTTAATATAGTAACTAAAATTCAGGAGTCCCAAATGGGCTTTTCCAAAAGGCAACTGGACTTTCTTGAGTTTTTTCCCCCTTTGAAAACAATTCGCTTCTCATCCTAGAAGATTCTTTAGTTCTCAATGAAGAGAACTGAAGAGCTGAATAGAACTGAAGAAGCTTCTGGGATGAGAAATGAAATGTTTTCAAAGGGGAAAAAACCCCCAGAAAGCCCAGTTATCTTTTGGGACAACCATGACCTGGATGATGGTTGAGAATCTCCAGAGACATTTAAAATTCAGGAGCAAGGTATTTTTTTCTGCAAATTTTGGGCAATGGGAGGGGAAATAATTGAATAATGTTAACTGCAACTGCAAATTGGAAAATAATAATACATGGCAATTGTATAAACTTATTGATTATGCCATGCTGTACAGTAAATAAGGATATTTTCTTTTTCAAATTATTCATTGTGAAAGACATTTGGACTGCTATAAGAGCAGAAATTGAAATATTGGATTGTGGGATTGCAGAATATGTAAAATATTTTAGAATTCATGAACTCTCTATGCTCAACTGGACCTTGTTTACGTTTTCCTTCTTTGCCTTGTGACATAATTGTCATCTGCATTTGTAGCCAAAGTGGAGAAAGCATGCAAACTCTTTCACCTTTGGTTGTTTTGGGAAAAGCAGCTTTTTAATCTCTGCCTCGAAGGTTGCTTCATCCTCAGTTTACAAAAAAAGGAAAAGATAGTTTTGATTACCATGGTAGCTCACTTGCGAGAAGAGGAGGAAGGCAGTTAAAGAAAACTTAAAACTTGTTTGAAAGGATAGATTAAACAGATGCCGAATATGTATTTATCCATATGAATTGGGGAAAAAAACCAACACCAGAACGAAATGAGGGCATAAAATGACATTTGGCAGGTAGCTAAACCTAATAATAATTACACCATAAAAAACATTTATATAGGAACAGGCCTAAGAATTTGGATCACTTTCATCTCCTTGACTTGCCTGAGTTAAGAGTTTGATGAAGTCCAGTTGATGCTTCTCTCTGAGATGAATTTTCTTGGTTACCTGCCAAAACATGCCAGCTATAAAAAGCTAATTTTCATTTTCATGAAGTGTTATGATAAAGCTAATGATGGACTGCAGCATAGTACTTTTCACCTGTTTCATATCTAGTCTGAAACTTTTCTGTTGAGGGGGAAACCTGCAGATGGCAGTTTCTACCAGCTGCAAAAACGAATGTCTGTTCTTTAAACAAATAGATGCCCTTCTCGGCTTCTCACGGCCTTTGCGTCGTGTTTGACAGTAGGTAGATTAAAGAGCATAATTTACTGATAAATCTCCCAGATTCAGTTCGTGGGTTCTCAGAAAGGAGGCTCCAACAATGAAAGGCCAGTCTAGTTAGGATTCTGGAGTCCTGCAGCCAGACAACGAGGACTCAAAATAGTCTCATGGATTTTATGCAGCGTTGTTTTGTTTATTACTTTGAAAATAGATTGCAGCTCTATTATAAAGCAGTTGTTTCAGTATTTCAGTCATATGTTGAAAATGTTGGCGATTCTGTCAGATGGAAGCTTTATTGGGGTGCTGCTGCAGAGGAGTTGTGTCTCCCCCCTCTCCCCCCTTGCTGGCTGTTCATTGCATGGAGGGTGAGAACGGGGTGGAGCCGGTGTTGGGATGAGAAGCTCTGCTCCTGGGTCTCTGCACGGCCTGGATCCTAATTCATTGAGGGATGAAGGGATGAGTCTGTCCTGGAGAGCTACGGAAAAAAAGTTCCAACTGATTTTGAGCGTTCCACTCTTCATTTTTCTTTCTTTCTCATTAGATGAAAGGCGCCCTGACCGAAATTATCCAGCTGGCTACTTTGGATCCAGACCCCTGGGTGTTAATGGTGGCTGATATTTTGAAATCCTTTCCAGATGTTGGCTCCCTTAACCTTGATCTGGAAGAGCAGAATCCCAATGTCCAGGATATCTTAGGAGAACTGCGTGAAAAAGGTAACCGTCTCCCTCTTTCCACTCAAACCGCAGCTTTGACGTTGCACGGAAAAAGCTCCTTTGGGAGGGAAGGTCTGTGGATTATTAACCAAAGGTAAAACACACAGCGTATCATTTGCAAATAGCTTCGGAACAGATCGGGCTTATTCAACAGAGCCCCCCTGGGTAGTGAGAGAAACCACAGAAGCAGGCGGCCTCTGATCTCTGGCTGATTCCCTCCGCTGCCTGAATGGCCCCCTGTGGATGAAGCTGCCTCCCTCCAGCGCTGTGATCAAGGGGCAGCTTTGGGGGGTCCTTCCTGAAAGCTGCTTTCCCAGCCCGGCTCTCCCCGGTCGGCCTTTGGTGGATTACTAGAGAGCGTCTCAAGCGGAGGCAAACAGGTTCCCCCAGTTCAGCCGTCTTCTCCCGCGGCCTCCGGAGCAACGGATGGATGGGATGCCAGAGAGCCTGTTTGGAACCAGGAAGTGAGTAAGCAGGAGGCTGGCAGGATGCCCAGGGCACGCGCCAGGAAGGGATTGTGCAGAACTGGCACAAGAATGGCTTGAGTGGAAGAGAAAGCGTTTCTCTCTCTCTCGGCAACCCTGTTTAGGATCCGGTGACAAAAAAGGATGTGCCAAGGGCAGTGTGTCTATGGTGGCCAGGTGCCAGGTACCCTCTAGTGCAGTGATGGCGAACCTATGGCACGCATGCCACAAGCGGCACGCGGAGCCATTTGTCAGGGCACGTGAGGCGCTGCCCTGTCAGCTGGCCAGCGCACAGGCGCGCGCTGGCCATCTGAGTTCACCTTTTTAAAAGCTATTTTTCGCCTTCCCCAGGCTCCAGAGGCTTCATAGGAGCCTGGGGAGGGCGAAAAGAGCCCCCCGCCCCCCTGGAGGCTTCAGGGACCGTCCGGAGGCTTCCCTGAAGCCTTTTGAACGCTTAAAACCACCCTCCGAGCAAACCAGAAGTCACTTCCGGTTTGCTCGGAGGGTGGTCTTATGCGCTCCGAAGGCTTCAGGGAAGCCTCCGGACGGTCCCTGAAGCCTCCGGAGGGCCTCCGTGGGGGCGGGGGAGGCTCTTTTCGCCCTCCCCAGGCTCCTATAAAGCCTCTGGAGCCTGGGGAGGGCGAAAAAAGCATGTAAAAATGGGGGGAGTGTCGCACATTGTGCACGCATGCGCACTGGGGGGGGGTCGCGCGTTGCATTATGGGTGCGGCACGCCCGCACACGCCCCCCCTGCGCTCCCCCCACTTGTGGCACACGAGCCAAAAAAGGTTTGCCATCGCTGCTCTAGTGCTAAAGGTTTGCCAGTATCTGTGCAAAGGGACCCGGGGACACTTGGCAGAAGGACAGGGGGGCTTCTCTGGACACTTCGATGTTGCTCCTTCTCTTACGTCTGGCAAGCAGGGCTGAGGAACAGGGGGCCCTTCTTCAAAGTTTAAAATTGCTTCCCTGTATCAGTCTATTCGGGGGGGGGGAGGGGGAGGTACAAATAGCTGGAGCTTTTCCTGTGTCCGAAAGAACAGCCGGGGGTGACTCTTCTTGGTTTTTCGGTGCAAGGAGGCACGATTGGTGCAAACTAGAATGACTGCTTTAGCTTTGTGTGATCTGTTGCATTCTGTGTGTAGCACTGCACGGCTTTAGAAATGTCTAATGGAATTGCACACACGTGATGCTCCGTGTTTGTATATAACATACAGCTGGGCTGATTTTAATACGCAGCCAACTCGGTCTTGTGGTTAAGGAAACAAGCTGCGGGCCTTTAGTCCTGCCTGCCGCCTAAAGCCAGCCGAGTGACCTTGGGCCAGTCCCTTTGTCTCAGCCCCGGGAAGGAGGCAATGGAAATCCTTCCAAGGAAACGGCAGGGATTTGCCCAGGCAGTTACCAGGGGTCAACACTGAGTTGAAGGTAACTTGGAATACTCATTGGAAGGCTGTCCAAAGGCCTGGGTCTGACCTAGGAATTGTTTCCTTACCTTGAATTTGTCAATGGACATAAATAATAACTCTGTATTCACCTTTGCAGCAGGTGTTGCGCTGCTCTTTGTATCACGTGGTTGACCTGAGTTACTATCAGCTCAGTGTAGCTTCCCCTCCTTCTCCCCCGCCCAAAAGGCCCAAAGTGGTGGAACTCCTGCCACTGATGACCCCCTCTGCTTCCTTATGAGCAGCCCCCCCCTCCCGAATCCTCTGCTGAGCCTGTGGGTGCCTGGCCTGGCCCATCTGGCCAGAGCCCCCAATGGTCAGGAGTCCATAAGGAGGAATAGGCTCAGGCTTGGTCATGTCTCCTTGTGATTATTTTCTTCTTTGGCCCCCACCTCTTGGGGCACCTTCCCAGTTGCTTCCTCTCCTGTAACACTCCATGCAAATACAGGATTAAAACACAGGAAAAGGCGCCCAAGAATATCTGAAGGCTCTGAATAAGCAGAAGAAAACCTCTGATTTCTTTGCAAAAGACAGGCAGGGTTTGGAGCCCTGTGGCTCTCTGGAGGGAAAGGGGGTCAGGATTGTGGCCCCTCCCCGTGGAGAGGGCCCCTCTCTCTTGTAACGGTCACCCCAGTGGCCCCCGCCATACTTTCCCCTACCTGTCTCATGCTCAGTGGGAGCCCAGCCTTCTTGTTTCTGGAGTCTAATTCTAGCCACTTTCCTCCTCCCCCTCCCATCCTGCCCTTGCCATTTATACATCCCATTGGAACTCACCATGACGGGCGGGGCATTTCTATGGCAGCCCTCGATCACAGCCTTCACGTACACGGTGTCCACGCCAGCCATAGGCAGCCAACCATCCCTTGTGCCCACTAAAAGCCTGCCTCTTAACCGTCCCCCTCCAGTGCTTTCTGCCCACATTTCAGGGCAACCTCTCCCACCCTCACCTTCCCTCGGGTCCTTTGAGCACCTCCCACCGGGCATCAAACACCCCCCCCTCTCTGTTCTTGACGAGGGAGGGTCTTCCTCGCCGCTTTGCAGCTCTTCATTAGGGGGCCCAGAGGGAGGAGGGCCCCTCTTTTTCGTTTGCATTGCGGCGGGATGCTCCCATCGTCCCAAACGCCAACTCTTCTTGTTTGACACTTGCAAATTCTGTATTTTGATCTAGTGAGCGATTGTGAATCCTCAGCCATGTTGCCTTTGGAATGCCAGTACTTAAACAAAAACGCCTTGACCACCTTGGCCGGACCCTTCACGCCTCCCGTCAAGCACTTCCAGTTGAAGCGGAAGCCCAAAAGTGCCACTCTGCGAGCGGAGCTCCTGCAGAAGTGTAAGTAAGCCCCCCCCCCCCCCCCCCCGGCCCAGTGGCTCTACTCCCAGGAGTAGAGGAGAAGCAGGCACAGAGTAGCTCGACTTAACACAACCCTAACTAAACACAACTAAAAGAAGTGATTTATGACAGAGGGCAGGGACCCCAATGCAGTAGAGAGGTATTTTTTATTTGGGGTATTTTAATTGCATTCAATTTATTTAGGGGTTTTTAAACATTGTGTTTTTACTTGTTTTTATCTATCAGTTCACCTCCTCCTTGTATATGTCGTATATATGTCTTGGTATATGTTTTGTTATATGTATGTCGATATATTTATTTCCTATGTTTTGTTGTACGCCGCCCCGAGTCCTTCGGGAGAGGGTGCGGCTAAGAAATAAATATTATTATTATTATTATTATTATTATTATTATTATTATTATTATTATTATTATTATTATTATTATTATTATTATTATTATTATTATTATTGTTTGAGCAATAAATAGGCTTTTTCATGTCTGAGTGACAAAATAAAACCTCTACAAATGTTTGATTTCTTTTACAAAACTTCTCAAGTAAAAAAATCTTCCTTATTTGCATCTGACTGTCTTAGAAAGTAGTCTGTTCTCTTCTGTCCTGTTCTGTTCCATTAAAAAGACACCCACCCATCCACCCCCGGTGTGCAAAAAAGGAAGTGCTTTAGATTATCTTCTTTTTGGATAGAGTCAAGTTAATTACTGCATTAAAAGCTTTCTTTGAAATTAATGTGTGATTTTCTTTCTTTTAAAGTTGGATGCTAAATAGATTTACATAATTTCTTTAGCTGCTGAAACTGCGCAACAGCTGAAGAAGACGGCTGGAGTAGCTTTCCATGCCAAAGGAAGAGGATTGGTGAAGAAGATTGACACAACAAGTAGGTTCTCATTTTTCTCTCATTTTATACGCAACTGCTTTGAGCCTTAAGATAAATTGGCAATACAGAAAGTGCCACCCGAGGGTCCCTGGGTGGATATAACGAAGGCAGCAGTAGGTTTATGGGCAGAGAAAGCCGGGGGGCCCTCATCCAGTTTGCCAGCTCAATCTCTTGCTTTTGGGTGAAAGACAAGCAGCGTTGAGCACCGGTGGCTGTGAGAAAGTCCCTCTTTGGGACTGGAAATGTCCTCCTCCGTTGCTGTCGAGGGGGCACCTGCCACCCAAAGGGAAGCCGGCTGTCTTGGGCTCTATAAGGCGCCCGTGGCTGCCAGCGTCTTTTCTCCCAAGCGGTCCCAGGGATGGGAAGGTTCCCCCAAGGAAGGAAACGGGATCTCAGCCCGCGGATGGACGGGTGGCCTTGCGTCCCTCCTCTCCTCCTAAAGAGGGCCACTCGCTTTAGGAGGAGCCCAGCCTCTTCCACAAGCAGCAACGGGGCTCAAAGGGTACATTTTGGGGAGCCTTAATTCATCCTCACTGCGTCAGAGCCTGTCAGGAGAAGAAGGAGCCTCTTGCCTGATTACTTGTGGGGTGAACATTTTTACATGCGATACCAGATCTGTGCTGGAGGAAGTTTGGCAGTTTCTTACCGGTCAGAGTAAAACCCCTCCATCGGGGCAGAAGGCTTGACCGGTGCTTCCGTTGCCCCAGATAAGACCCAAAGGGTCTCCCTTGGGAAGAGCTGGTCAGTATCAAGATCCTGGGGAAGTTCTATCTCGGGCTGTCCTCCTCCTCCTCCTGGAAGAACAGCTCTCTACTGCAGCTTCAGGTCCACAGAAGGAAGGCGTCAGGTCAGCAAGCACTGTGCACTTTGTCCTCTGTTGCTGTCCTTCCAGAAGTTTCTTTTTGCCATCATCTGGATTGCATAGGACAGCCGACGGCAGGAGCCTGGCAGTCAGCGTAAGATGGATGGTGGCCGTCATCGTCATGGCTTCTCCTTACAAGGAAGGATAATAACTGGAAGGATCCCCTATTCTGGGGTCCCTGCAAGAGGAAGTTCTTGTATGATGGCCTCTCCTCTGGCCTTCCCGGAGGCCCCTTGGAAGAGACGGGGGCTCCCCGGGTCAGGATCTTCCTCGTGGCAGAGTTCTTGAGGCAGAAGGAAGTTTCCTGGAAGCCCCTCGATTTGGTATCTGAAGCCTCTTCCGGGGGCCTCTTATTCCCAGGCTCACCTGAGCAGCCTATCAGGATCGATGGGAGCTCTGTGACCCTTGGGTGGGGGGATCTGGCTTCAGAGAGGCCATCATGCGCCTTCTGACCTTCACAGACGTTTCGGGACAACCTGGGGTTTCTGCTGTAATGTTTTAGTTGAATCTTAAAAACGAGAGCTCCCAGGGCATGGAGGGAGTTCGAACACAGAGCCGGTAATATTTCAAAGATTTCACTGGAAATGGACAGGAAGGTGCCCTGCCTTAACTCCTTCCCCTCTCTGTCTGCAGCTCCGCTCAAAGGAATACCAAAGCAAGCGCCCTTCAGGACGCCCACCGCCCCCATCGTCTTCAGCCCCACAGGGAACCGGACCCCCATCCTCTCCTCCAAAGTGCCTCTGTGCAAGGAGAGAGGCGTCAAGGTACCTGCACATTTTCTCCTCCTCCCTCCTCCCTCCTCCTCCTCGCACAGGCCAGTGACCTCCTGTGGAACCTGTGCTGCTTCTCATCACAAAGACCTAGTTCTTGTTTGCAGTTTTAGAAGCTTCTCCCTTCGGTCGTTCCAAGCACAAGGCCTGGCCTCAATGTAATTTGGCATTTCACTGGAGCTCCCTTGTGCCTCATAATGTGTTGTTTCGTAATCTGTCTGAATGGCTGCTTGTGCAGTTCAGGATTTCCATGCAAACATGTTTCCATTAGAAAGGGGAGATGATTGAAGGAGCACCCCTAAAAGTAAGTAAGGGGAGCCTTTATATCTGAAGTGCTTCATACAAGAAAAGTAATCCTTTTCATGAGGAATTGGGACTCCTATAGTGTTAGTATAGAGCAGTGATGGCGAGCCTTTTTTTTACGGCGTGCCAGAATTGCGTGCACGCTTGCTACTGCAACCCCCCCCCCCCCGGTGCCCACTCAATT
Source organism: Natrix helvetica (assembly GCF_964273705.1). Taxonomy (NCBI): domain Eukaryota; kingdom Metazoa; phylum Chordata; class Lepidosauria; order Squamata; family Natricidae; genus Natrix; species Natrix helvetica. The sequence continues at coordinate 746,907 of NC_138549.1, forward strand.
CCCCACCCAACTGCACATGCGCGCACACACACGAGTCCCTTTCTGGGAGAGGGGGCGGTCTAAAAATCTAAGAAATAAATAAATAAATAAAATACACACACTGCTTGTTGCTGCGTGATACAAGCGCTACTGGGGAGAAATCTGGGAGGGGGAGAAGAAAACAAACTTCTGCTAGGGATGGCCTTCTCCCCCCCCCCCCTTCTCCTGATTTCTCCCCAGCAGCGCTCACCTTGCATGGCAACAAGCAGTGTGTGTGTGTGTGTAACGGGCTGGATGGGACCAATGACCTGAGAGGCTGGCAAAGAAGTCTTCCCCACTGCCGCGGCTCTCGGAGGAAGAAAGCAGGGATAGTGGCCGGTGCTCATTTCCCTCACTGCTCATCGCGGCTTGCTCCCTCCCCACTTTCAGCTAAGCAGGGCAGGCGGGGCCTGGGCTGCAACCAGCAGGGAGGGGGAAGCACATGCCAGCCAGCATCCCTGCCTTCTTCCTCCGAGAGCTGCTTCTTTGCCAGCCTCTCAGCTGATCGGTCCCAGCCAACCCCCGTTACACATACACACACAACACACACTTTGCTGCTGTGTGAGGCGAGCGTTGCCAAGGTGTCCCGGGCCAGGGCTGAAGGGGTGGCGGTGGCGAGGATGGGCGGGCCCGAGCTTCCCTCCCCCCCCCTTCCCGGCCCAAGCAGGCTTCTAAGCGACAGCTGGGATCCCCTCTCCACGTCTTTTGGCACGCGCGGCCCTTGCTCTTCCTGTTGGTGTTTTTTGCCTGCGCATGTGCACCAGGAACCAGATCACCAAACGGCCAACGTGCATGTGCACACTGAAAACAAGATCATTTTCCTGGTGTGCGCATTTGCACCGCGCGGCTCCTCTTCTGTTTTCTGGCACCCCAATGTACGTGAAGACCAGCTGGCTGCTGTGCCCGAACCCGGAAGAGCAACTGGTGATGGCTTTGCGTGCCAGGAGACATGGCTCTGCATGCCATAGGTTCGCCATCACGGGTATAGAGGGAACCAATCCCACTTGCCTTTTGTTTTTTGGCTTCTACATTCCTGTTTGCTAAAATCATTTTTGTCTGTGTCGTTTTGAGACCGATACAATTCATAAAACAGGTTTCCCAGCCTTGGTGCATTTTGTAAGTTAGAGAGTAGTGTGCACTTTTGGTGTGCCTCATCCCCAGCACTCCCTGAGGAGACAGTGCTGAAATCCAGGAGCAAAAGGCTATGGTTACATGTGTAAAGTTTAACTGCGGGTGATGATAAAAATAAGCCCTCCAAAGAAAAGGGGTGGGCCTTGTCTGGCAGCTTTTGCAGACTGAGAAAAAAACTTTAGGAGAGGAAGAAGTCATTTCGTAGACTGATAAGCTGTTTCTGACCACACAGAAACGTTTGTGGGTGTTGTGCAGTAAAGGGGAGCAGGAATGCGGGGGCTAAAAGTCTCCCCAGCTTTGTAACTTTTAGGCAGGCGTGGAAGAGCTGATCAAAGGGCCCACGGAGAAGCTCTGGCTGTGCCACAGAGGAGAGAGTGAAGCTTCCCTTCTTGTATTTGTAGTACCTAGACATCAAAGAGCTGAAGGCCGTGGATTCTGGGCGGGAGGCGAAAAGAAGAAGGAAGACTTTAGGTGCGTTGAACTGCCCCTTCTCCTGGATCGGCTGTGGGAGGGGCGTGGGGGCGGGAATCTCTGAGACTGAGGGGGGGGGGGCTGCTTGTGGGGAGCCCCAGAAACGGGGAGCGGCTTCTCCCACGGGCCCCGCTTCAGGGGAGCGGAGAACGGAAGGATCCCATCAGGAAGGCAGAGCATCAAAGGTTGCCAAGTAGAGGGTCCAATACAGGCAGTCCTGGATGTTGCAACCTTTCTGGCCACAGTTGTTAAGTGAATCACGACAGTTTTGTTAGTCATATGGCCGTTAAACACATCCAGCTTCCCCCTGGGCTTGTCTTGTCAGAAGGTCGCAAAAGGGGATCACGTGACTCCGGGACACTGCGACCATCATAAATAGGAGCCAGTTTTCAAGCGTCTGAGAGTAGATAACGTGGCCTCGGGGGTGATGCTGTGGTGGTCATAAATGTGGGGAATGGTCGTAAGTCACTTTTCCCAGTGCCATTGTAACCTCGGTTGCTAAAGGGACGGTTGTAAGTGGAGACAACCTGCTTGCCTGATGTTCTGATTCTGGCTTGGGTTGAAAGGAAGGGAAGAGGCTGCTTGAGGGAGGCCCTTCCTTCCCTTGAAGCAGCGGAATCACCTTGCTCCTTCCCTCCCGTAGATACGGACGTGGTGGCCAAGCAGGCAAAGGAGGAGACGGTCGTAGAAAATGCTACTCCGGATTACGCGGCTGGGCTCGTCTCAACCCAGGTATGGCTTTCAGGGGGAGGACTTTCTTTGAGGTCTCTGGGAAAAAGCCTCCTTTTAAGTTGCTCCGCAAGGGCTTAACGTCAGACGATCTTGGATTGGCCAGGCTTCCTTTCCTGGCTTGTTTGTGGAGAGAGGCTCAGGGAATATATGGAATAGCTTTAGGATATTTTTCAACACTTAAGGCCGTTTCACGTATTTGGGCCTTTCTTTTTTTAGGTTTCCACTGCTTTTAAATCTAACTTTTGCTGGATGAGGTTCTTCCTCGTATGGTTTTAATGACAACAGTTTACTAGTTTGATGCCGGCCGGTGTCATCACGATGGCTTTGTGTGTCTGGTCCTTTTGCAGAAACTTGCTTCCCTGAACAACGACCCGGCGCTTGCTTCTACCAGTTACCTGCCTGCAGCGCCCAGTGCGGTGCCGTCCTCCTCTTACGTCCCAGGTTCTGACCCCCAGCCAGGTCAGTGACAACCCCCCCCTCCCCCGGTTGTGTCTTCAGCATCTGGGGGGATGGTTTAAGTGACAGTCTAAACATAGGGTTGCGTGAAGGGTTTGCAGAATTTGGCTTAGAGACCATGGGAAGGCTGCTCTCTTTGAAGAACGTCCTGTCCCAAAACAAAAAGTTCTGATAACAATGAAAATAACATTTGAGGAAGAAGCAGAACCTGGAGAAGGTGAAAGAGACAGAGACTCTGAGTTACTGTTTGCAGCCAGGAGCTGTGGGGGGCACAGTGGTTAGAGTACAGTACTTCAGGCTCCTTCTGCTGACTGCCGGCTGCCTGCAATTTGGCAGTTCAAATCTCACCAGCTCAAGGTTGACTCAGCCTTCCATCCTTCCCAGGTGGGTAAAATGGGGACCCAGATTGTTGGGGGCAAGAGGCTGACTCTAAACCGCTTAGAGAGGGCTGTAGAAGCACTATGAAGCGGTATATAAGTCTAAGGGCTATTGCTAGTGCTATTGCCTGACTTCTCTGGGAATATGTCACCGTTGTGAAATGATCTTCCTAGGCTCAGTTCCTCCTGGGTCGTCTTGGGGCTTGCCAGGAGGGTTCTCTCTTGCAACCTCAGCGTAGAAGTCTGAATACGTGTCGATGATTTTCCTGTAGATGTGTTCTTAGTTCCACGCAGCTGTTTGCAGCTTAGAATTCTGTGCCGAAAAAAGCCCCAGCCGGGGGTTGCCACAAGAATTCAGATTAAGGAAAAATGACCCACGTGGGACGCTTTTTAAAGGAATTTGTGGTGGCCGTGGACTTTTTGTGCTGCATAAGAAGCGAACGTGTAACGTTGCTCTACGAAGTTCGGTAGAAGAAAGGAGGAGGAGGAGGAGGAGAACAGGAGCAGGGAGGGGATACGACAGGTATGCCTTAATGAGCCCTTCTACTCTCACAGCCTGTTTGTCCTGACATCCAGCTGGCTCCATCTGGGACCCCCTGCAAGCTAAGGAACCAGCTGCTTCGACCGCCGCCACCCCCCCGGCTCTCTCGGTGGCTCAGTTTAAGCAACGGATGCCCATGTACAATAGTCACTTGAACCTGACTGCTACCACCGCGGCAACGGCAGCAACGGCAGCAGGAACGGCAGCCCCAACCGCTGAGTCCCCGGTGTCTCCTCCTGTGACCTCTCTGGCAATGCAGGGACCACCAGCCACTCCTCAGGACGCCCCTGCCAAGAAGGGTCTCTCGCTCACAGTAAGCCTCTAGTGAAGCCCCCCTCCAGCCGCGGTTGGGGCTTAGTGGATGTGAAGGAAGGAAGGAAGGAAGGAAGGAGAAGGCACCCGGGGCTTATTTGTTTTCCCCAGAGGAAAATGTCAGGCCAGGCGCGTCTGCCTTCTGCTTTGTAGCTATTTGGGGCGGGGTTTTCACGGTTTAGGTCTGACCCTAATGCAAACGCGGAGGATTAGTGCAGCCAGAGTGGCAGAATGTGTGGCCCTAGCAGGGCTTTTAGGGATGCATGGCAGCATTATTAAGCCACCCAGAGTTGCTCTGGATAGGGGGAGGGGTGGCAAATGCATTTAATAAAGCAAGGAAAGCAATCAAGAAATAATTTTGCATATCATAGGCCTGTCTGTAGGCTTTGTTCTGTTCTTTAAGAGAGCCAGCGGATGGAGGGGGCCGTGTCTGTCAGGCAAGGCAGCTGCTGCTCGTCATTCCCCTCCAATTGATGGATTTATTGAGGGGAAGCAGCTGTGGGCAGCCACTTTCCGTCAGATGGTGGTTGTCCAAACGTTTGGCTTGCCTGGTCCATGCGGAGAGAAGAGGAGTGGTCTTGGGCCACATTTCAAATCTATAATAGAGCTTATAAGGCTTATAAATAACAAACCTCATTTAAATTTGGATGCCTTTTATTATCTGATGGGGCTGCATCACTAATTGTCCAGGGTCCTCAGATGCGCCTCCGTGAGACGAAAGGTATTAAGATGTTCCAATTTACAGGGAAATGGGCAGCACCAGGGCTGCGGGGGGGGGGGGGGAGGGGGGCGTGAGAGGGAAACGGTGAAGATGGTGAGAGCATTTCCTCCTGCTGTTTTCAATGGAAGATGTTCTTGAAACTCATTGCAGAAGGAACAACTGTGTGCAGCCCATGAAATATTCCAGATGGCGAACAAAGTTACAAGGCCCGAGAAGATGCTCATCCTGGGATTCATGGCGGGATCCAGAGGTGGGTACATGGGCAACGTTCCTCCCCAAAGGATGGCTAAGCGAATACTGGGCCATTTTTGGAGTGCTGGTCTCTGATTTGTTGCCTTGATGCCTTTCGGTGCGTTCATCTGAGTGTCTTGAGTTGTCATTGGTTCTTCTGGTGATTTGCCCGGGGGTGGGGTGGGGTGATTGGTGGTTGAGCCTGCTGTTGGGCGGGTCCTTGGGCAATATAGGTTTATATTAAGCCTAAGGCTTGACTTTGATAGGATGTTTGTGTATCTCAGTGGCAGGCAGACTTCATGGTTTGAGGTTGTTGAGAGCAGGAGTGGGCCCTTGAATGGAGTTTTGTGGCCATCGTGTGGCACAGCCCAGCAGTTCATCTTCTGATGCTGATCATTTTTTGTGTTCTCTTCTTCGGTGCCTCTTATGTGCCTCTCAGTGTGCGGTGGAAACCATGCTTTGTGGTGCCAATGACTGCCTGTCGCTAAACAGGTCACTAAACTCTGAAGCCCAGACACTGCCCAGTAATTGCTAAGTAATTTGATTGATTTGGAATAAGGATAATCTAAAATAATATTTAGTGGTCTTTTTGTATAACATTTAGATAAAGGTCTAGATAGGAAAAAGTGTAGTTTTATAAATCAATTTATTATAGAGTATTTTGGTCCTTTTTAAGGCAAGGCCGCCTTCTATTGAAACGCAAGCAGTCAACCTGTCTTCTCCTGGAGTTCCACTAAACAAATATTGCTGAGGAAACAGTTTAGTTCCCAGAATTTTTCAGCCAAGGAATTAGAACGTAGCAGTTAAGAAGGTTTCCTTTTACGTAGTGTCTGTATGGTGCCTACAGAGGCCCCGTGATGACCGATATGCGCACTTAGCTTAAGCAAAGTAGTTGGGAAGGTTAGGCTGCTTTCATCGAAGAGCCATTTGTCCTCCAAGGCTGCCCTCGCAGGAAGGAGCACGGAGCAGCCGAAGGATGCTGGTTCCCCCAGCAGGGAAGGATCTTCTTCCCTGGGATTTAGTTTTTCTCCTAAATGGTGTTTCCTCCAAGGGACCTGATTTTGGAACCTCTGATTTCTCCTCCCCAGAAAACCCCTGTCAAGAGCAGGGCGACGTCATCCAGATCAAGCTAAGTGAGCACACGGAGGTCCTGCCGAACGCCGATGGGACCGGAAGCACCACCATGCTGGTGGACACCATCTTTGAGATGAACTATGCCACCGGCGAGTGGAACCGCCTGACGAAGTGCAAGCCCATGACAAACGTTTCCTAAAGGATTCCGTGACGGGGAGACGTAGACCAAATAGATCCTAGAATAAAGCCAGCTTGTACGTTGTGTGTCACCTCAAGCAGAACGACATTCCCCCCGTGTAGGACTCCTTGTAACCAGCCTCCCATGTCCCAGCTACGCTCGGCCAAAGCAGGAAGGCCGGAGGCCAGGGCAGCGCAGGTCTCTCTGTCGTAGGAAGGATTGTGGAAGGGTGCGGTGACTCACCGCCTCCAGCACTTTGGCAGGAAAGGGGCTTTTGATTTGCCTGCCTCGAGAAAAGACCAAGAGGGAGGAATCCACTTCACCAGGCCGATTTCACGGCAGGGACCTCACTCGGTTGACTTTCTCGGTTCTCTTGTTAAAAATAGGCCCTGCCAGTTTGGCCGTTTCTGTCCCCCCCACCCCCCCTCTTTTTGTAGCTGACTGCAAGTGGCCTCCGTCCTTTTGGGCGGCCCTCCTTGGGGTGGGATTTCTGAGGCACCATGAAGAGCCCGTAGGATGATTTCCCCCCCTTTCTTCTGCTGCTCAAGATTGCACAAATAATAAACCTTCCTTCCCTTGAGAACAGCCGGCCCCCTGAGTGTATGTCCGTGCGTTAGTCACATAAAGGGGTTACCTTTTAAGACGGACACGTAAAAAAGGGCGACCCCCCCCAAAGCTTACAATCTGAGTGGCGCAGTGTGAGTTAGCTTCCCTGGTGTTGAAGTTGAATGAGTGACATCGGCTTCCGATGCTCTTCAAATAGTTAAATCCCAAGACTTTGAACTCGGGGGCTTCAGGCTGAGGCAGCTAATTCCAAGACCTCAAAGGGTCCCCTTGCAGGATGGCTGCCCAAGCGGCCTTTGCTAAAGAGCGAGGTTGGTGGATGTCAGAAGACAGCGGAGCTGAAGGAGGATCTGAGCTGGTTCACCAGGCAGGGCTGCAGGGGAACTCCAGGAGTGACGTGGCTTGCAGGGACATCATTATTGCAAAGGCCTCTCCCCCCCACCCCCCCTGCCCCCCTCCCTCCCCCACAGCTGAGGGCCCCTTAGAACCGTTTTCTTACTTTCTGGCCTCCTCGATTCTCCTGTAAGTCTAAGAATGGGCAGCTCAAGAGTTCAATCATTTATGCAGAGGAAGAGTTTTAGGAATAAGAAATTTCTCTCTGGTCACTGGAATTGTATAAGTATGTAGACGGTAGGAGATAGTCTTGAAGTTGAAGGTCAAGGGAGAGGAAGAATGAAGGCTTGGCCAAAGTGCAGCTGGAAACACAGTGCCCAGCCCCCTCGGGAGCATCTGAAGCTAGGAAGAGGGGAGATGGGCTGCCTTTCAGGTTTGCCTTTAGCCCGCCTGAATGGTGGGCTTGTTTCTCAATTCTACTCAGTGGGCCAACCAGAATCGGGGAAAGCCTGACGGACGTTTCACGAGGTTCTTCTGCAACTTCCTTTGATTTAACATTTCAGCCAGACCGGAACCTGGAAGCAACATTTGGAACAACGACTCGTTTTACCAAATTTATGTCAGTTTTATGCAATATCAACATGGCTTGTTCAGATTATTTTAAGAGGCCGCGTTCTTTTAACGTTGGAAGCCCCCCCCCCCCCTTTCTGCTGGCATGCAGCGTGATGTCCCCTAGGGAGCTCAAACGCAAACGCATGATTAACTTTTTGTTGGGCCATCGGGGCCATCTCTGGAGTAAATTATAATTCATCTTTTATCCAGAAACCTGGTTTGAAGATAGACTGCAGTTTTCTGTAGAATCCTTGTGAAGACCTGCCAACCAGCAGGTGTTCGTGGTTCTGCTCTTAAATAGGGGCGGTGTAATCCCTTCCCCTCCCCTCTAGTATTTAGCCGGAAGGGGAGGGGTCCAGCTGGTGTCATAGCTGTGAGATCTGAAGAGGGCAGAATGGGGCAGGGCTTTGACTACAGAATGGTGGCCATGCAGTCCTTCTGTGGTGGAATTCCCTCAGGTGGATTCAAAATAGGAAGACGGCTTGTGTGAAGCTGGCATATCTGAGAGCGGCTTTGCCTTGGGGGGGGGGAGGGGCTGCGGGGGAGGGAGAAAGCTTGCCCTGCCCCCCCTCCCCCGCCAGAGCGCTTCCTTGAGTTAGAAGCCTTCTTCATTCAGAGTCCGTGCAAGGAAGGGCGGAGTGAAAGCAACCCAGAAAGAATCCTATGGGTGTCCTGAGAGGACCTCCTCCTTAGATCCTTGCCTTTGCTAAGCTCTTGGGAAATCATCCTCCCGTTTTTAAAAATCCGGTTTGGTCTGGCAAGTGCCGATGCTGTCCATTGAGGTGGAGGGATGCCTCTGTCCAGGATGCCCGATTTCTCGCATCCCTGGTCGTGCTGTGCCTGGCCTTTGTAGGTTAAGGTCTGACTGCCCAGAGGTGGCTAGGAAGAAGCCCTGCCAAGGCAGGCCGGAAAGGGACACAGATGGGCTGGGATCGAGAGACACCGCAGGCGCCCGCTCAAGCAGAATGGAGCGGCTCAGAACAACCAGGCCCTTCAGTTCTCCTGCTTGGCTTAGAAGGAACTCAGTGCTGATTCCGACAGAAACAAGATAAATGGCCAGTCCTATCCGCGGCTCTGATCTTTTTCCCCAGGGAGGTGGGGGGGAGGGGAGATGTTTTAGAGCCTAATTCTATAGATGTAAGATTATTTCTAGTATCCAACGAGCATCAGGCAAGCTGGAGTTATTGTTGAAACAAGCGCGCAGCATCCCTCCTGCCCCGTCAATTAGCAAAAGGGCCCCCTTGCCAGCCTTGGGGTTTTCCTCACTCTGCCCCCCAACAGCTGCTCCCCCCCCCCGACCACCAACGGAAGAGAAAAGGCAAGGTAGGAATTGAGCCCCGAGACCTTGAGATTCTGGTAACTTTTTAACAAGCAATGTTGTTTTCTAAAATGTTGCCTATCTACTAGAGCAGGCCAGATGTTTTCTATCTATTTTGTTTTTTGTACAGATGTAAATGCAAAACCTTATGTCCTTGAGTACGTTATTTTCGGCATAATATCGGTAATAAAGTTCAGATTTTTCTAAGTACATTTTTCTTTTTTCCCCAGGGGTGGTGTTATTTGGCATTCTTGACCCAGGTCCCGAGCACCAGCCCAAACGATGTGCTAACTAAAGGCTCCTTCTCTCTAGGCCCTCTTCCAGCTGAACGAATGGAAGAGCCCAGAGCTGCCAAGAGACTGCTGGCGATTCCAAGGGTGTAACGTTTACATACAGCATTGAGGGAAGGACTTTTCTGTCCCCCGGTTCTATTTAAAGTCTTCCATCTATCTGACCTCTCTAGGCACTTTAGGAAGCAAGATGCAGTTCACGAAAGCTCAGGTGGTTTTTAAACAAAATTTGTAATGTCCAAAGGCAGCCCGTGTTTTAGCTACTGTAGCGTAACATGGGCTCTCCTATAATTTCTATCAGGAGACCTTGCTGAAGGGTTTGTCTTGCTCCACGACACACGTCGAACTCTACAACGCATCACTTCTGTTCGTAGCTTTGCAACACTCCTAAAGAAGGCAGGAAGAGCCTCCTTTGGAAAAAAAAGAGTTTGGAAGTTGGGATTCCCTCATCCTGCCCATCAGCAGAGCAACTCTTGAAAACAGAACTGAATGGGATTGGGCGTTGGCTTACCTGATACGCTCACTCTCTGGGAAGGTGGAGACAGCAGTCATGAAAGGATTAACTCCAATGGGATTGAATCTGAAATTTGCATATCCCGCCGCCTTCACTGGCCTCACCAGCTTTTTATGACAAATGCGATCCGCAGACTGACCTGCTATGGTCACATCAAGGAAACACCTCCAACTTCAGACTGGACCACTTCATAGGGTGGGGATGACTGCTGTCTCCACCTTCCCAGTGAGTGAGCGTATCAGAAAAGCCAATGCCCAATCTCCATTGTTGGTGGAGACAGCAGTCATGAATGGGGCATACCAAAGGTAGTAGTGTCCCTATGGGAGGGCCTGCGACCAGGCCGAACGTTCTTGAGCCTCTCGCACATGTTGCAGAACCTGTTTGCCGAAGGCTGCATTCGGCAACACGTAAATGTCGATTTTGTAGTGGCGGATGAATGGCAAAGGGGACGTCCAGGCAGCCACATGACAAACTTCCTCAAGGGAGGCTTGAGTGGCCCAGGCAGCTGAAGTCGCTGCACTCCTCGTCGAGTGTACCAAGATACAATCAGGAACTGGCTACAGTTGCAACTCGTATGACTTGGTAATGCAGGCTCTGATCCACCGACCCAAAGTAGCGGACAATGTTTTAAGTCCCAAGGAGGTCGGTTGATAAGATACAAAAAGCGCCTCAGTGCGTCGAATTGAAGAAGTCCAGCGGATGTAAATTCGAAGAGCCCACCTCACGTTGAGCTTGTGCCACTGTCTCTCTAGTCTGTGGGTTGGAGATGGACAAAAGTTTGGGAGCACCAGCTCCTGTGCCCTGTGGAAATGAGAGTTGACTTTGGGCACAAAGGAGGGGTCCAGCCTCAAAACTACCCTGTCTTGGTGAAATACACACAAATCCTGTCGCACAGAAAAGGCTGCCAACTTAGAAACTCCTTGCTGATGTAATGGCTACAAGGAATAAAACTTTGAAGGATAGATACCTCAGGCAGGTGTCACGTAGCGGTTCAAAGGGAGGACCCGTCAAAGTCAGGAGGACCTTGGGCAGGTCCCAGGTAGGGTAGCGATGAATTACAGGTGGCCGCATATTCGAAGCCCCTCGCAAAAAACCAATCGGGATGTTGTGAGATAGAGAGTTGCAAACCCTGCAAGTCAAGATAGACGAGAGCACCACCACTTGGCGTCGTAGGGTATTAGGCAAAAGACCCTTGTTCAAGCCCTCCTGTAGGAAGTTCAGCACATGATGTAATTGCGCCTGTGTCGCAGCCACAACCTTGCCTGAACACCATAAGACGAATGCCTTTTAGGTTGCGTTGTAAATACAGGTCGTGGACACTCGACAAGATGCTTCGATTGTGGTCACCACTTGAGAGATAATTGTCATGCAATCAAACTGTGCCGCTCAATCGCCAGGCGGTCAGCTTGATCCAGCCCAGATCCGGATGTAGGAGAGAGCCTTGCCTGAGAACATCTGGCGACAGTGGCAGGTGCCAAGGTGGGGCCACAGATAGTACCTTCAGGTCCGCAAACCAGGGACAGCGGGGCCAGGCTGGGGCAAGCAGGATGAGCTCCTCCTCCAGCATCTTTCGCACTACCCGCTGAATGAGGAGAATGGGAGGGGGGAAACGCATAGAGAAGCCGTTGGGTGACCGACACCTGAGTGTGTCCCTGCCTTCTGCCACCGGCTCCAGGTACCGTGATATGAACCGCTTCAGCTGTCTGTTCTTCGTCTTGAAGAGGTCGATGGAGGGCGATCTGTACCGACGGGTCAGCTGATGAAACAGTTGCCACTCCGCCTGGTCCACCTGATAGTGACTGAGTCGATCTGCTCTGACGTTGGCTGTGCCAGAGATGTGCTCGGCTCTCACTGACAACAGGTGGCACTCCGCCCATGTCCCGAGTCGCGACGCCTCCTGCATCAGGGACCTGGAGCGCATGCTGCCCAGGTGATTGACGTGTGCCTTCGCGGTCATGATGTTGGTGTAGATGAGGACGTGATGGCCTTCCAGGTGATGACTGAAGTGCAGGAGCGCCAGGCGGATGACCTTCAGTTCCAGCCAATTGATGCTATGTTGGCTGTCCAACGGAGACCAGATGCCCAAGCAAAGGTGCTCTCCCCTGCCCAAAAGGCTGGCATCCGTGGTCACCGAAATCCGGGTCAGGTCTCGGAACAAGGTCCCCTGGGAAATCACCAATGACATCCACCACCTCACGGAACCGCATACCACCAGTCTCAGGACCACCTGTACAGTCGAGCTGGCTGTCTGCCCTCTGATGGGGAAGGAGGAACCATTGGAGTGGCCTGCTGTGTAGTCTCTCCCACGGCACAATATGGAAACAGGACACCATCTTTCCCAACAGTTGGGACAACACAACCAGCTGCACTGCTGTCTTGTTGTGACATCTGACGCCACCGATCTCAGACTGGTCTGGCGTTCCTGCGAAAGATACCTTTCCCTCCCTGGTATCTATGACTGCCCCCAGGTGGAGAATTCTGGTGGTGGGAGAGAGGTGACTTTTGCCCAGGTTGATGGAAAACCCGTGGTCTCTTAACAGCTGGGGGGTCAGCTGAAGGTCCTGGCTTGCATGGTAAGGAGACCTGAACAGAAGCAGGATGTCGTCCAAATAGCAGACAATCCTGATGGGATTGGCCCTTATGTGGGTGGCCAAGGCCGCCAGCACCTTTGTGAGCACCCTGGGTACTGAGGAGAGGCCGAATGGAAGAGCCTTGTATTGATAATGTCGATCTCGGTAACAAAACCTGAGAAACTGCGTGTGAGCTGTCGAAATGGGTATAGGGAGCTACGCCTCCATCAGATCCACCGAGGTGAGGAAGTCATCCCTTCGGACACTCTCCAGGGTGGTTTGCAATGACTGCATTTTGAAGCGCTGATATACTATATGGCGATTCAACCGCTTTAGGTCGAGTATTGCCCTCCAGCCCCCCGAGGTCTTTGGAACGATGAACAGGAGGGAATAAAACCCCAGCCCTTTCTGATCCGGTGGAACTGCCTGGATCGCTTGACTCTCCAGGAGGTGCTGAATTGCCTGTTCCACCAGAAATCTTTGGTCTGCATCCTGGGACACTGGGCAAGTTCTGAAAAACCTCAGTGGGTAGGAGCGAAACTCGAGGGAAAGGCTGTTGGACACCATCTCCCTGACCCAAAGGTCCGATGTTATTGCCTCTCATTGGTGGGCAAAAAAGGCCAATCGGCCCCGAGGGATATCGTCTTGAGGCAGTCTTTTCTGGCGCTGAAAGGAGTGACTGGCCCCACCTCGGAAGGATTTCCTGGCCTGATAGCACTGGCCTCCCTTATTGGACTTTTCCTGCTGATACTGCTGTCCCTGAAAAGGACTGAACTGACGCTGGGAGCGAGGGGAGGAAAAGCCTCCCCCTCTGCCATGAAAGGGCAATCTCCTGTAAGAGGAAGATAATTTTTTGTCCGATTTCTTAAACTGGGAAGGCAAAATCTTCTTTTTGTCTTTGGATTCCACTAACATTGGCTCCAGGGGCGGACCAAAGAGCTGCTGACCTGAGTAGGGGGCTGATGAGAGACTCATTCCGTTTCAGTCGGGTTTCAGGCCCGGGTACAGCACGGAGACTGCATTGGTCGTGTTGGTTGATGATCTCTGGTGGGCCCGGGACAGGGGCTGTTCCTCTGTCCTGGTCCTATTAGACCTCTCGGCGGCTTTCGATACCATCGACCATGGTATCCTACTGCGACGACTCGGGGGGTTGGGAGTGGGGGGCACCGTTTTATGGTGGTTCTCCTCCTACCTGTCGGATCGGTTGCAGTTTGTGTTGACTGGAGGGCAGAGATCAACCCCCCAGCGCGTCACTTGTGGGGTGTCCCAGGGGTCGGTTCTCTCACCCCTCCTGTTCAACATATACATGAAACCGCTGGGCGAGATCATCCGTGGTTTTGGGGTACGGTATCATCAATATGCTGATGATACCCAACTTTTCATCTCTACCCCAAATCACCCAAACGATGCCCTCGATGTGATGTCCCGATGCCTGGAGGCTGTGCGGATCTGGATGGGGAGGAACAGGCTCAAGCTCAATCCCTCCAAGACTGAGTGGCTGTGGTTTCCGTCATCCCGATTTGTACATCTTGTTCCATCTTTGACGATAAGGGGAGAAATTTTAGCCCCCTCAGAGAAGGCTCGCAATCTGGGAGTCCTCCTGGATACGCTGCTTAGTTTAGAAGAACACCTGATGTTACACCCTTTTTAGGTGGCCTGCACTGGTTGCCGGTTGTTTTCCGGGTGCGATTCAAGGTATTAATTATGACCTTTAAAGCGCTCCATGGCTTAGGCCCAGGGTACCTGCGAAACCACCTACTGCCACCAGTAGCCTCCCACCGTCCAGTACGATCCCACAGAGTTGGCCTCCTCAGGGTGCCGTCGGCCAGACAGTGTCAGCTGGTGACCCCCAGGAGGAGAGCCTTCTCTGTGGGAGTGCCTTCCCTCTGGAATGAGCTGCCCCCGGAGCTTCGCATAATCCCCGACCTCCGGTCCTTCCGACGCGCCCTAAAAAGTTGGCTTTTCCAGCAAGCCGGCCTGGCCTGTTAATTTTAACTCATTTTTAAATGCATTGTTTTTTTAAAAATTCGATTTGTTTTTTTGGATATGGATTTATTTTTTTTAAAACTTTTGGGATGTGTTTTTTAATGTTGTACGCCTCCCTGAGTCCTTTTGGAGAAGGGCGGCATATAAATCCAAACAAACAAAACAAACAAACTCCACTTATGTTTGGCATCGGCCTGCCATGGCCTCAACCACAGGAGTCCTCTAGTGGCAATGGAGGCGGCCATGGACTTGGATGCGAAATGGGAGGCGTTAAGTGAGATGTCCACCACAAACTCCATAGCCGCCTTTATTTTGTTAAATCCTGGTGCGCCCTAACATCACTAGCAGGAATCATATCCTGTAATTTTTTGTGCCATTTGAGGGCCACTCTACCAAAAAAGGAAGAAGCGGTAGAGGCTTCGATGGCCCAAGCAGCCGACTGGTGACCTTTTAACCAGTGCCTGCTCCGCCTGCTTATCCTTGGGGTAGAGGGAATCCGCTGGACTACTAGTGACCGCTGATGGCGCCGAAATGGCCATAATCGATGCATCCACTGTGGGGAACTCCAGTGCCTTGTTCAATTCTGGCTCAACGTCGTAAAACCGTTTAGCATTATTTATTTATTTATTTTCAAGATTTATAGACCATTATTTGCCAGATCATTATTTCCCATCATTAGAGTTGGGAAAGGGGCCTGATCCCGGGGAAGCCCACTGACGCTGAACCACGTCCAGAAACAGCTTAGGTGTCGGTACCACTTCCTTAGGGGCTGCTGGCTCTAAGAAGAAGGGATCAGTGTTGTCTCCTGGCGTTGGAGCCGGAGCAGGGGGCTCCAGGGACTCATCCCGAGCAGTCACCCCACGTGCCTTATACAGGAGTGACTTAAAGAGCGTGGGCTTAAAGAGGCCTACAAATGCAGGCTGATCGGGCTCGAGGCCCTCATCAGCAGACATCTCTGAACCCTGTTGGCTGTCCTCGTCCTCCTCAGAAGATGACTGACTAAGTGATCTGGATGGGTGTCTAGGTTCAGACTGAGTCTTTGCAGAAGAAGTTTTATTCTTCTTATCCCCCAAAGATTTGCTGTGGCCAGAGGCCCGAGAGGAATCCCTCTGCATCAGATCAGCCGCTATGCTCTGGCAAATGGCCTCAGAAATTATGGCGGCCATGTCAGGACCCGGTTGGATCCCATTGGTGGGAGTAGCAGTCACAGCCTGGCACGGACTGCCCCTGGGGGAGTCGGGAATGATCTCACCTTCCTCCTGTTCTGAAAGGGAACTTTCCTCCCCGCTATCAGCGGACAACTCCTGGGGCAAAAGAGGATCAGGAGAGACAGAAACCTCTTCAGAGGGCGGAGAATGGACTTGGGCCTGCACAGTAATTTGGGAGGCCTCCTCCTGAGCCCTGGCAAATTCACGATCCAGGGCTCTTCTGCCAGTTGTGATGCCTTGGGAGGAGGGGCAGCCCACTTTCTGGTGGGGGGTACCCCTGAAGGCCCTGCAACAGCCGCTTCCAGAGTGGAAGAATGGGAAATCACCTCCCCTGGGGAACCCTCCATACTTATGCGGCCTGCAGGCTTGGTGCTGGGTTCTCCGGCTGGCTCACCCTGGTCCCAGCAGTGGTGGCAGGAGGCTGCAGCTCTGCTGCGCTGTGATCCAGCTCGAGCTGCCCACTAGCCTCAGGGAATGGGCCTGCAGAGGCGCTGGGGGGCTTCCCAGAGCCGTCCGCGTCTGCAGGGCGACCACTGATGTTCCACCAGCCTCCTACAATGAAGGAGGCCTGCCGGTCGTCTTCTGAGGTCAGGTGCTTTTCGCGTCAAAACAAAATGGTGGTCGCAACGCTTAGATCATTCAAAATGGCGGCTTCCTGAAGAGAAACTCCACTGGCAGCTCTAGCAGCCACATGGAGCGAAGCCTGAGCTGCAGGGACCCCCCATACGACGGTCTCCCTCACCTGGGCCTTCCCGACCCCTCCAGAGCTCACCCCCTTCAAAAGGTCTGAAATGGAGGAGGGGGAGCAGAAACCACCCCACAACAAAGCCCTCATGCCTGCAAGGCTCCTGTGGCTCCCCTGGCCTTGCTGCTTTAAATTCAAAGAAGCCGGGGAGAAATCAGTGAAGAAAGGATCTTTTTTTTGGGGGGTGTGTGTGTGTGTGTAATTTATTATAGCTAGAGAACTAGAATAGCACATTATCCCTTGAAACAGCGAGTCTAAAAAAGCTGGTGAGGCCAGTGAGGAAGGCGGGATTTGCAAATCTTGAGACTCAATCCCATTGGATGATAACGGAGTTAACCCTTTCATGACTGCTGCCTCCACCAACAATGGAGATTCAGCTGGGGGTGAGGGGAAGGGGAGCAGGTGGAAGGGAGCCCTGGTTCCTGGAATCCCCACAAGGCCTTCCGAAAGGAGAAGCAACCAGGAGCCGCTTGGGATGCCAGGGACAGTCACCCTATTTCACCACCTTCCTGGTCATTCAAAATGCCCGCCTGTGTCGGGTTTCAAATCCCGCTTTTAGCCAGAAGATGGATGGGAAAAAAGGGAAGACTGTTCCGGAAGGCCGCCCAAAGAGTTCGTTTGGCTTCCAGCATCGCTTGATTCCTACCTGCTTCTGAAAGGAAACCTCAAATGGCTTTGATTCGGAAATACTTTTATTATGCAAATACAATCTAAAAAATTGGCCACAGATTTTAATATCCATTTAAAAGAGGACTCTGGTAATCCAAGTTTTGTTTTTTCTTCTTGGAACTAAGAGTTGACCTGAGGCACAGATGGCCGGAGTCTCCTTCCGAAGCTTGCCCCGGGTTCAAGAGGTCTGCTGCTCCCTTGTCTTGATAGAAGGTTATCACAATTAAAACAACAAAATCAAAAGCCATGGTACGACACTTCCCTCCGCCCTCCCCCCTTCTTATTTAATGTGATCCCGTCAAGCGGATCTCCTCCCCATGTTGGGCTTCCAAAGCTAGTCAAAGTCCGTCTCTCGCCCTCTACCCAAAGGCTTCGGAGCGGGGATGGCACCTACTATTCCAAAAGCTACGAGGAGACTGTCCACAGACACCGTCAACACGCCTCCGTTCAGGAGGAGGCGGGGAAGAACTGTTTTCATTCCTAACAGTTCAAATATTCTCATTATTTCTGGAGAGAAAACCTGGTTTGTCCTGAAACATCTGAACTTGGCAGGCCAGAGGTCATGATCAGTGCAGCTGCGGCAGGCGCCCTGCCCGCCGGTTGGCTCAGTGGGTTTAAAAATCACTTCCCCCGCCCAGCCCCAGTTCTTGCGCAAGATGCGTGAAAATGTGTCCTTCCCTGACCCTATTCACAACTTATTTACAAGACAACCTTGGGCAAGTGGGACTGGTGGGGAGAGTTGGTTCCTCTCAATATTATGTCCTCTTCTTCCACTTGTTCCTTTGCCGTTTGCATTTGCCGGAAGCAAGTTTTCTAGGAGGCCGCCTGGCTTTCTTCTCTGCGAAATTCTCCCCGTTGTGGTCGGGGCAAAACAACTGTCCGCTCCAGTTGCACTCCAGTTCAGCCTCCTCCTGGTGGTCCTTGCAGAAGGAATTGGGGCAGAAGTGGCAGAAGGAAACTGAGGGCTTGCCACAGACGTCGCAGTGATGCCAGGGGCATTCCCATTTGCCTGCCAGGGGAAGGAAGGAAAGAAAAGGCAGAACAAAACATCAACTGGGAAACATTTGCCAGGCCCTCGGCTCCGTCTCCCCTCAAATCCTCCCCTTCAACCCGAAGGACCTGGGTGCACGCTCTTTGATTAAAGGACTGTTATCGAAGTAGTGGACAAAAACCAATTAAAGGCAGCTTAAAATGAAAACTAACCACTTTATTTAAAAAGCTATACACACACATTGGAAGAGGATCAACCTCTTTAATGACACTTCCTTCCCGCTGAATAAACTACGATTAGCTTAACAATCTCCAGTTTAGCTTTGGAGCCTGGTTTCCTCTCCGTGAGTCTGCTTATCATTCCCAAGGACGACGACGACAACTGAAAAGCACAGCCTCTCCCTGGTAGAGAAGACCTGAGGCAGGTGAAGATGGCTGTGTGGAGCTTAATGCTTCGACCTCTGACCTGGCTGAATGGCCGCTGGCATCCTTCTCCTGCCCCCCCCCCCCCAATGTGGCTGGAGTGCAGGTACAGAACAGGTGAAACGGTTCTCCAATGCCAAATCACTCAACAAAACCACACCAGCCTTTCCCTTTTCACTGCTCTACCTTGGACCAATTCAGCGGGAGATGGTTAGTCACATTTTAAGCACCAGTGTCAACACTTCACCTTAGGAAAACTCCCTCTAAACCTGGAATTTGTTGGATTATGACCCTCGGGGATCCAAAATCCTTGTTACGGAATTGAGGCTTATCTTAATGCTTCCTTCTTACTCACCGAAAGGACGCTTTACCAAATCAAGGCAGGAGAGGTGATAAGCCTTGGTGCAAGACTTGCGGTCACACAGGACAAGCTGCCCTCCGTCCCCACAGCGGAAACAGTAATCCTCCGTTTTTTTCCTGGCTTCGCTTTTCGTTTTACGCCTTCTTGCTCTTCTTTTGGTCTTCTTTCCTTTCTCTTCTGAGGCGTTGGAGGATGAATTCTTAATAAAAACAATGTTTCCCTTTTGCAGATTAGAAGATGAATGGAGTCTTTAAGAAGCCCCCCCCCACCCCCACCCCGGTTTTTAGCCATTTCAAATTATAAAACCCTCTTGGAAAATGTTTCTAATGGGGTGACTGACACTTGCCCTGCAAGACACATGTGCTAGTTGTTCCCGACCCTAGGGGGCGGTGCTCATGTCCGTTTCAAAGTCGAAGAGCCAGCGTTGTCCAAAGACGTCATGTGGCCGGCATGATGCAGCACAGAAGGCACACGGAACGCTGTTCCCTTCCCACCAAAGGTGGTCCCTATTTTTCTACTTGCATTCTTTATGTGCTTTTGAACTGCTAGGTTGGCAGAAGCTGGGACAAGAAACGGGAGCTCACTCTGTTATGCAGCGCTAGGGTTTCGAACCGCCCAACTGCTGGCCTTTCTAATTGACAAGCTCAGCATCTTAGCTACTGAGCCACAGAACCAAAGACAAACCCTGGACACCCAAAAGGCCCCATCATCCACACTCAGCTTCCCGGGAGAGAGAGAGACTACTTAAATTTTACGGAATACTCCTCCACTAAGCCCAATTCTTGGTAGTCCCAAAGGTGCTTTTTTTCCAAGAGGCAACTGGACTTTCTTGTTTTTTTCTTTGAAGGAGACGTTTCACTTCTCATCCAAGAAGCTTCTTCAGCTCTGACTGGATGGATGGTGGGGAAAGGAAGGATTTATACTCCTTGCAGGCAGCTGGTCCTTTGCGTTCCTTTTTAGAGAGTCGTTGAGGCCACTTGGAGGCTTCTTTGTGTCCTCTCTCCCCAAAAATGCAAATGACGAGTTGCCTGCAGTATCATCCCATGTTGAACAGGTCAAGTGGTCCTCAATTTACAATCCTTTGCTTAGTGACTGTTCAAGGTTACAACGGGACTAGCAAAAGTGATTTACGACCATTTTTCACATTTGCACCTATTGCAGCAAATTGGCTCGTATTTATGACGGTCGCTGTGTGGGTTATGTGATCCCCTTTTGCAACCTTCTGACGAGGGAAGCCAGATTCACTTAACGACCCTGTGACTAAACAACCGCAGTGATTCCCTTGAACAAGTGTGGCAGGAAAAGTTGTAAAATGGGGAAAAACTCACTTAACGACTGTTTCGCTTAGCAACAGAACTTTTGGGCTCGACTGTTGACCACCTGTACTGCAGTGCCAAACATCAGGAGTTGACCACAGGAAATCTTTCATGACATATTGCATTGCGTCATAAATTGCTTTATGGTGGTTTTGTAGGGATTTTTTAACATCACAAAATGTTTTTAAAAACTTGCCAAATTTCATTGGCAGCTAAGGGGTTCCAGATTTTGGGCACATTCTCCTAAGTTATTTCGTACTGGGGAGCCTTGGGAAGCCCCGTAAAGGGCTACTCGGAGGCTGACCACAGGAGGGGCTCCTCCGTTGCCCGTAGAGGAGATACCTTTGGTCTGTCTCCCAGGAAGCCGCTGCAGTTCGGAGCCCCACATTTACAGGCTGTCTTTTCATTGCCGAGGCAGTCAAGGTTGTAGTTGAAGGTGAGTTCTGTCCCTGAGGGGGAAACAAGAGGAAACGTTTATTGTAGCCCTGATTGAAACAGGAACATTGGCTCCTTTCCCAAAGGAGGCTCCCATTTCGCCCTAGGATGGCGGAGGAGGAAGGATCCAAAGAAAGGACGGTGGGAAAGCAAAACACACACACACACACTCACCCCCCCCTCCATCTAGAGAGGGGCAGGTGCACCCATGGAAATACTTCCTGCAGTCACACACAAAGTTAAAATAGGACACCTGGAACTGTGCCAATGGCCCATGGGCTGTGTTAACAACAAGGCACAGAATTTTGTCCCTCTGCTGGAAATGCCCAAAGCTTGGCTTTTGAAAGCTAAGAAAAGACAGAATTCAGTCTTGAAATCTTCTTGAGATGGACATGAATCTCTCTGACCCACAGATAAAACAGAATCAGGAGGGAGTCCCTCAATTCTCCTGATCATCGTTCCGGCAGTGAATTTGGGTGGCTTTCCACGGCTGGCCTTGACTGAGCTATCAGAAAGACCATCCAGGCCCAGTTGGAGGACCCAAAGGGGCTTCTTCAAAAGGCAAAAAGGGGTTGAAAAAGCCCCTTGGGGACAACCATGACTGAGAAGCTCCATAGACCAGAGTTGGATCTTCAGCTGATAGAATGGAACAAGATGGTAGATGCATCTCCAACTTCTCTCAAGATGGTAGATGCATCTCCAACTTCTCTACAGCCTCCCTTTGGGAGCTTTCATTTCAAGGACTTGAAGCAGAGAATTGTCTGACAAGATTCTCCGTGTGTGTGTGTGTGTGTGTGTGTCTCGTTGGGAGCCGCTGGTGTCCTGAAGGCCATCAACACTGAAGAGATCAAGAGACTAGACCTCGCCAAACAGAGGATGCTTCATTTAATTAATTTTAATTAAATTAACGAATGAATAAACAGATGGGTGCTCAAGGATGGTCATAAGTTGAGAACTGCCTGTAAGGATTTTTAACATGGGTGAAGTTGCTTTTCCCAACTGAAGGGGCCGAGAGCAAATGAGCAAAGGCCAGAGAGGGGTTGCAGACCGAAAGAAACAACCGGGCCAAGGGGGGCATTTGGGGGCGGCCTGACTTCTAGGCATCCCTGGAGGAAATGGCTGCCTTTTGCCCAACCGACAGGAGGAGCTTGGAAAAAGCCCCACAGCTTTGCAGCTTTTGTTAAACGAAAGGATTGGAAAGAGAACATTGTCTCTGGTTGCTCTGCAATGTGAAGAGGGTGGGTGAAGCCCAGGCAGGAGGGAGGACGTTTCAGCGGTGTCAACATAAGGAACTTTAAGGGGAAAACCCGTTGACGGGAGGAGAGCAGCTGCTACCTGCAGGAATGTCGCAGACGGCAAACAAGCCCACGCGGGTGTCTCCGTGCACCGTCCATTTCAGGGTCTCGCAGTTGGGCTGGCAGCTGTGATTCATAAAGCGAGAATAGTTCCCTTTCGGCCCAGCGTCGATGATGCGGTCCTGGAAATCAAAGGGCTCAACATAACAAGGGGCTAATCTACTTAATAACACATATTATTACGGCAGCAAGAATGGTCTTTGCCCAAAACTGGGAAAAGAGGGAAATTCCACCAGAAGAGGAAGTCATTAGGAAAATTCTGACTTGTGCTGAAATTGATAAATGGGGGAATTGAAGAACAAAGATGAATCAGAACATTATAAGATCTGGGATAAATTTTATCGATGGTTGGAAGGAAAAAGGAAAGAGACAAAATAAGCCATGATTGATAGAATGGAGATTAGATTTATGTACGAAATCATCACAGTGAAAATGTATAAAACATGGATGGAAATACGATATCCTTATATTTGGAAATGCTGAATAGACCAATTGTAAACAAGCATGGTAGTTATAATATTTAACTTTACATTCTTGTATGTATGGCAAAGGCATTGACACGACAGTTACACTGGGTCCAATGTTCTAATGTGTGTTTAATAAAAAAAACTTTTTATAAAAAAAAACCAAAAAACCCCCAAAGGGTTCAAGCAAAAACCTGATTTACGGCTGCACCAGTTCAACAGGCCTAACTAAATTAAGATACCTGGGAAACATCTAGAAAATGTTGAATAAAAAGCAAGTTTATAACTTCCGGTGTTTATGGATGCCAGGATTTAAGATGTAAGATCTCAACGAGGGGTGCCGAGCTAAGCCTTGTCAGAATACTGTACCTTATCGATGGTGAGCATGTAAAAGTGCGTGATGTCGTTTTCATGGGCATATTTGATTCTCGCCATGCATTCTCCTTCGTCAATCACCTCCCCAACGTACTCATTCACAAACTCACCCTGGAGGAGACAAAACCCCAGCTGCTCAACGGAAGGGAACCGGGAGAGACGGAGGCTGCGCACAGCTGCCAAAGCGATAATAATGAAGTCAGATCCCAAAGGAATCTGCGTATTTTGGGCTCTCTTCGGGTTCCTTTTTCCTGGCCTTCGTATCCTATAGTCCTCAGACTATGACCACAATGGAGCCCAAAATGTATGTTGCTAAGTGAGACATTTTAAGTGAGTTTTCTCTCATTTTCCGACCTTCCTTGCCATGGCTGTTAAGTGAATCATTGCAGTTATTGAATTAGTAACCCAGTTGTTAAGGGAATCAGGATTCCCCACTGACTCTGCTTGTCAGAAGGTCGCAAAAGAAGATCACATCTCTTCAGGATGCTGCAACCGTCATAAGTATTAGTCAGTTGCCAAGGGTCTGAATTTTAACCACAGGAATGCTACAATGGTCGTAAGTGTGAAAAACACCGCCAAGTCACTTCCCCCCCCAATCCTGTTGTAACTTTGAGGGGTCACTAAACAAGCTGCTGTAAGTCGAGGACTACCTGTGTATACATCTTGAACCACAGGGGAAAAAAAGATGGGATGTAAACCACAGGAAGAAATAAACGCCTCAAAAGACCCCTGAGGAATTCTCGCTCCCGAGAAGACTGGGGCCCCCACGGCTGTGCCCCTCCCGCTGAGCTACTCCAACTCCCATAATCCCTACCTTTTTAATGTCCCTCTTGGCGACCAAGCCCCAGCCTTTGCCCTCTGTGCGGATGGTCTTGGTCTCGGGGTACTGGCGCTTGGTGAAGCACTGGTTCTGGCAGCGCTCCCCGGCCGGGCAGACTTGCGGGTGGCACTCGTACATCAGCATCCGGTTGAGGCACTCGGAGTCGAGGCCGCAGGGGTTTTCATCGGAGGGTTTGCAGTTGCACTTGGGGATCTCCGAAATGTCCGCCGTGTAGATCTGGACCCTCCCAAAGGGCTTGTTGACCTGGCACACCAAAGAGGCGGAACAGGCGCTGGTTATGTCCCTCCCAAAAAGGCCCACAAAGCCCCCCCTCCCCCCCGACCACACTGACCCCCACGAGACCTTCCCACTGGCGTGTATTTTGCGCCTCTCTTACTCTCTACCACTTCCTCTGCTCTTATGGGACCTCAAATGCGTTGATGGCTCCTCGTGTGGCTGAGGGCTTGACGGGCCTTCTTTGGCCTCCCACCACGTTGGCCTCCAAGATGGCCGGAGAGCAGCAGAGCTTCGATTCTACCACCCTGCCCTGCTTCTATTTCCCCTGCAACCCCGTGGGCCCAAGGCCTCTCTCCAGCCGACAGGAGGATGGAATCGGGCTAATCCCAACCCAGTCAGCCTCCTCCTCCTCCTCCAACTGGAAAGAAAACGACTAACTGTGAAAGGTTACGCTGAGGGGCAAAAGAAACCAGGGGAGGCCCAAAAGTCTCGGGAGTGGCGGTAGGAGAAAAGACGGGCGGCCAGACCCTGCCTTCAGCCTGCTTTGCTGTATGGAAGGGCGCGTTTGAGACCAGAGAGCCAAAGAAAGAAATCTCTTCACCCAGTGGTTTTTTTTTTTATACTTCACGTATACAGAAATACATGAAAATATTATTAATTCCACGTAATAAAACATACACGCCATTTGATTTATTGAATGCTTTTTGGATGTGAAGATGTCTAATTCCTACTGAATTAGAAGAAACCCCTCTCCTGCCAACAAATATTTCCCTTTAAGTAATTGCTAAAGAGGGGTTTATTTTGAAAAACCTTATAGTTGCTCAGTTCTCTTTCCCATATGTTTTTAATACTCTATAAATCCAAATACCTCTAGTTATCATTCAGCTTGGGAATATCGTATCCCTTCTCCAGCACGTTTTATTTAATAAATTAAGGTACTCAAATTGAATAGAATGAAAAGACAAAAACTTTCTAAGAAATACACTCCCGTACTTAAAAATGGCCCTTTGCCCTGACGGTTGATACGAGTCTTTCCACAGTTAGGCTAAAGTTGACCCAAGTACCCTATTCTCCTTCACCCCAGAACCTCCTGGGCCCATCACCGGACCGGCTAACTTGGGGGCCAGAGAGGGACCATCCTTCGAGGCGTCTCACCTTGATATGCTTGTAAGGGGGAGGTTTGCGTTCATTTTCTTGCGTTTCTTTGGCTTCCCGTTGAAATTTTATCTCTCGGAAGCGTGTTTCCGCATCTTGCAAAGCTTTAAAAAAAAGTTGTTAAAATTACAACCACACACATTCCCTATAGGAATAGGCCTCTATTTCATTAACTGCTTGGATCTGCACCTCCATTGTACCAATTCACCACAAGATGGTAGGTTCTTGGGAAGAATGGGATGCGTCTGAAGACCAAGGCCCGCTAAAGGACTGGCAGCTGTGATTTCACACGGCTGTGTAGAGGTAGTCCTTGACTTACAACTGTAATGGAGAGAGTGGTCTTGATTTCACAACTCAGGCATTAAGCAACCACAGCGGTCGATTAAATGAGCCAATGGTTTGCTGGAGGCAGAGTTTTACAGCAATGTACAAAGCGCCTGAAGTTTGGCCATGTGACACGGGGGGGGGGGAAGGGGACGGGACACACAGACTTTTAGAGTTTCAAATCCGGCCCTCCAGTAAGTCTGTTGCAACTTCCAATGTTTGCTAAACGATTGGCCACAAGTCAAGGATCACCTACTGTGACGATTACACTAATATGGCCTCCCAACCTCCCTGACCCTGCTTAGCTTTTCAGAGCTAGGCGCTCACCGGGTGCAGCATAGTAAAATACCGGAGTCCCAACTCACGGGGGAACTTCAGGGCATTCTGATTCTATGCGAGAGAAATCGGCCGCAAGGCAGGAATGGTCTTTTGAGCTGAAAGGGGAGACATTTTACCATTTTTGAAGACTTTCCCAATCCCTTTAATGGCTTGGTATCGGCTTCCCCGGTCCCCCTCCATGTAGGGGAAGACGCGAGCCTGATGCGTCCAGTAGTAGTCCTTGGAGCCAAAGAAGAAGACGGGGAACTCTCCAATCTCGTGCTTCATTTTCTGGATGTTTGGGGGGACGTTTTTGGGATGGCAGACTTCGGCCGGCCACCACCTGCCACAGGAAGAGCCCAGCGAGAGGAAGACATTGAGGCTGGTGGTCCTGGCTACCTCCCGCCTCACAGAGGTTACCTCTATCAGAGATCTTTCTACGCACACTCACACACACCCCTCCCCCTTTTCTGGGCTCATCACAATCATATACACCGACAAAGATTTTTTTTCAAATGTTGAAATTATATTTATAAATCCAAACCTGTAATTTCCCAGTTTGACCCAAATAATATCTTGAAAATGGATTTTCTTCCCTGCTTTGCAGTCATTGCAAAACCAGCTTCCGTCTGGCATTTCAATGTTTAAACAGTCGGGATGAAACGCAGCAGGACAAGACTCACAACACAACAGGCTCCCCCCTGTCACAAAAGGCACAAAACAACAACAAAAGGACAGGAAAAGTTAGCATAAAGATGCCAAGAGGTTTTTCACTCTAAGGATTAAAGCCCAAATCCATGCAACCAGGAAGGAATCATACAAATTTATGGTGTTTGCCAGGATCTCCTTTGAGAACCAAAAGCAGGAGGAAGGCTGGCAGATGTGCCTTCTACCAACACCTCCCTTTATGAGCAACAAAAACTGGAAGCCCAACGCCTGAACCGTGTTTCCTAGACAGCATCAATCAAGAGGACAGGTTTTGGGAGCAGATTTCAGGGGTCAAAGGGGTGGGGGGAGCAGCAGGGAAGAGTTTTCTCCCTTGTGCTCACTTTGTCCTTATAAAAGAATTCTTTCCAGTCTCTTTTAGACATGCAAATTCTTCACTTCCATTCAGAACCAAAATCCATTTTTTAAAAAAATGCTTTTGCAACACACAGAATAAATAAAAGGGCTTTAGACTTTAATAAAAAGCCTGAACAGCCGCAACAAAATCCCCTTATCCCTCCACAGCCCTGAAGGACCCTTCCAATAAAATCAAGTCCCTTAAGTTACCTTTTGAGCAGACAAAGCACCAGCTGACGTTCACGTGGGCATGGTGGCTTTTCCCTTTGGTGGCAGTAAAGTGGTTGGTGCACACAATGCTGCTGGAGGAAAGCATGGCACAACCAGCCGCCACACAATTGTCACCCGCGTGGTAAGCCACCGGACAGCGAACGCAGCGTATCATTTTGCCTGGTACAAAGAAAAGGCACACAACGTCTCTGTCACAGAATATTGGCAAAAATGCTTAGGAACTTGAAAAGAATTGGAGTGCAACAAAATCCCTAACTAGCTAATGGATCAGGGCAGCGTTTCCCAACCACTCGAGAACTGAGAAGGTCGGCGGACTTCAACTCCCAGAACTCCCCAGCCGGCACAGCGGACTTCAACTCTGCAGCTGGCTGGGGAATTCTGGGAGTTGAAGTCCTCCCACCTCAAAGTTCTCAAGGGGTTGGGAAGCATTAGATTATGGCATGAGCTCTCATGAGCTACTCTCTGAAATAAAGGCAAGGGTCCTCTTGAGAGATACATGCAGGCCCCCAGATGCAAAATGAGGCTTATAAAATGGACATTCGGACGCGAGTCAAACTTTCCAAAGAGAAATGCACTAAACCCCAATCTCCTAATTGGACTGGGAGATAAAATGGGCCTTAATTTACTTAACATCTTAACAGTTAAGCTTAACTTAAATGTGAATTCACTTAACAGCTGCCTCACTTAGCCATAAAAATGCCGTGTGCTCCATTGAGGTCGTAAGATGAAGGTCTACCTGTATCCATGGCAGGTGTCGCAGCATCTCTCCGTGCTCCCGGGAGCCCTGGTGGGACCATCGGCAGCCTCCGAAGGGGACCCCGGGACCCCAAGAAGAGATTCGGAGGAAAGGAGGAGGGTGGGGGGGTGGGGGGAGAAAGGAAAATACCTTTGGAAACTTTGGGGCTGGAGGGATTAGCCACGTGGCAACTCTCGCAGCTGTGCAGGGGGCACCGAAAGCCCCTGTTTTCCACCATGGTGAGGGGAAATTTTTTCACACAGGCTTCGTGGTAAAACTTCCCGCAATGAGAGACGATGCAGCGCTTAATTTCCAATTGCTTCTCCTTGCACACGAAACATGTGTGGATCCCTAAATGGACATTTAAAACCACATTCAAGTGTTTCTCACGAATAGAAGGGAACCAGGATCGTTTTTAACTGCGGCTGGAGTTAAAGCTGGTATTAAAGTATCTGGAATTAAAGTAGCTTTTTTTTTAATTTCAAAAAAAACATTTTTTTTCCGCAGGCATTTCTTCACAAGCCTCTGTCTTTCAGCGTTAAATGTCTACATTTGTAAATCTCTTGTAGGGAATCGTAGGGAAAACCGGGGTGGATTCCGCCATAGTCAGCAGCAGAAGGGCAGCCTTTATCCCTCTTGGGAGGCCAGGCCTCACCCAGGCGCTTCCAGCCCCAACGACGGATGGATGGAGGAGAGGTCGGTCTCCAGCTCCCTTAATCAATAAACCAAGAATGCTCCACTCGGCCCCCACAATTAATCACATTCTTGGATCTGGCAGAAATCCTTAAGACTTTCACCTTACAGGTAGTCCTTGAGTTATGACGGGCTGATTAATGACTGTTCAGAGCACCCAAACTTTGTTTGTTTGACCGGGGGGGGGCACTACAGTGGCCCCATCTTTGAAATCAGGGCATAAGTAATTTTTTTGGGGGGGAGGGTGTCTCATTGCAAAATCAAACTGGTCGTAAGTTGGGGACCACTGTACAAAACAAAGGAATAAGGAATCTTGTCCTTCTGAGCAAGGTGGGCAGGGAAACACAGGTGCATCATTCCTGCTGTCATTTTCTCAGCGTTAACCTTTAACGGTCTGTGCTTCCAATCGTTTCTTTTTGGCAAGGAGGCGCCTGGAGTGTGAGATCCGAGGGGGGAAACCGTTTTGCACAGGAAGCGTGCAAAGGCCGCCAATCCCCACAGAAGGAGACTTGCCTGAGGTGCAGTCGCCGCACACAAAGTGTCCTTTGGGCCTCCCGGACAGGCCGCTGCAGCTGGCGTGGAAGGCCCCAAGACAGCGTCCCTCACACAGCATCACTTCCCCGGGCTTCTCACAGACCTTGAGAAGAGAAAAAGGAAACCTTACAAGGCGAAGAGCCCGGGTCAACACGTCCTCTCCCTTGATCCAGAAGGAAACCAGAGTCCCAGGCGAAGGATTGCTCAAAGTTCCCATTGATGAAGAGAGCCACGTTGGCACATCTGGGAAAACCCGAATCTGAAAGCTTCCCGGTTTCCCCCATCCCCCCAGTTGAAAGGTCAAGATCTTCCATCCCCACACCCACAAGTCCATCCCATGGTCCAACCTCCCACTGCCATGCCGGCAGTTCCACCCATCCACTTCCGGTCAGGTGCAGAGGCAAAGGATGACCTTGACTTTCTAGAAAGGAATTTTGTTATGACTACACATCATCTAACTCCATACAATCCCCCCTCCCATTTTCCCACCATAGAAAATGCATAGCAGAATAATAGAAAGTGTGGCAGGCCAAAGACCCAAAAGGAAAGAGGGCTGCAGGCCTGACAGGCATCTTTTTAAGGGCAAGAGGCTCCTTTAAAAAAAACAAAATTCAGATTAATTGAGCAAAGGCCCCTTTCAACCTCGTTGGAATGCGTGTCGAAGGGAGACCCGTGACAGCCACAGATCTGGCTTTAAGAAGGAGCTTCCACACAGGGTGGACATTTGTGGCTTCTTGAGGTGGAGACAAGAAACATTTGCAGATCCTTTTAGTATAGGGAGTCCAATAGATATTTCAACCTATTTGTTCATGTTACGCTTTCAGATTTACAAATAAGAACATGCCTTGACAAGCATTAATTGCTTACCATCACATGAAGGGTTGACTCTTAGGGACCACATAAGATGCATTTCCCCCCACGATAATCTCTCCCTCACCTGGTCTTTGCAATAGTTTTTGGAAAAAGAATTTGCTCGAGAAGCATCTTCCTCTCTTACCTGACAAACAAACTCCTTCCTGGCCGTGGCCCCTCGGTCAGCCTTCTTGGACAGCTGGGAGGCCTCGCCAAGTCCCTCATCGGCACTTTCGTACGGAGACTCCGATCTTTCGTCTCCTGGGCCATCTGAAATCTAAATACCACAGCAGAAATTAAGACCCTCTGTGCATTCTGATTTAGCATGGCTTCTCTGAAAAAGAAACTTATGCTCTCCAGGAGTTGCTGAACTACAGATCTCATCATCCCCAACCACGTCCCGCAGGAAGGAGCCCTTAGATTTCTTCTTCAGCAATGCCCAACTGTTGTCCATCAACTTTCATTTGTGAGGTGCCTGGGGCGCATTCAGTGGGTGAATTAATTCTAACATGGATAATTTCCAGAGAACAAGCTGCTGATCTGCGTGTCAACTATGAATTCATACGTGTGACTTCTATGACAGAAGCTCTTCCTGGGGCCTATCAGAGGTGAGACCTTGCAAGGAAGGAAGTCCTCGCAGGGGCCTGTCTGGTCAAAGCTTTCCCTCCATTTCCCCAACAGACGGGAGGCCTGGAAGCTGAGCACTCAACAAACGGAGAATCTGAAGGTGTGCAAGGCGTGCGCGTGCAGAGACGACCATTTGAAAAGATGACAGGCAAACAAGCTAGTCCTCAGTGGGAGATCTGGGCGCGTCCCTGCTTGCTTGCTACGGGAGATTGGCAAATTAAGGCGGGAGGCAGGTCAGCCTACGGTTAATTCAGCAGAGGACAGCACAGCTCTGCCAAAGGACACGTGTGTGTGTGTGTGTGTAGGCGTGCATAAGTGAATGACCATGTTGCATGAAGGTTTGCTGGTAGCGCAAGTGTGTTGGGGTCACATGGCGCCATAAGAGGGGGCTTCTGGCACAGGAAGGCTCCACTGGCCAACTCTGAAGGAAGGGCTTAGCTGGGGGGGGGGGGGGATCTCTGCCTGGAAACCCCTTTCTTCTGACCCATCATAGCCAACCTGCGAGAAGGACAGGATGCCGCTAGCAGGGACAGGACTCTGAGCCCTGGCTACACCAGAGTCCCCACACACGGGCCACCTGTAGATGGCAACAGGGAAGCCGTGAGAGGTGCCAGTTTGTGGGCGGTTCTGAGGAGGCTTTGTTAGGGAGACACCTGGTCGGAGAGAGCCGTGGTTGTCCCCAAATGGCAAATGGCTTTTCTTTGTTTTTCCTTGAAGACGTTTTGCTTCTCATCCAAGAAGCGTCTTCAGTTCTGACAGAAGACAGAACTGAAAAAGCTTCTTCAGTGAGAAGCAAAACGTCTTCAAGGAAAAACAAAGAAAAGCCATTTGCCATTTTGGGGGGGGGGGGGGAACTAACTTTGGGACCTGGTTAGAGGATTATCCTATCGATATCTGGAAAAAGTGAAGAGTTCCCGCGCACTAAATTTGCACATCCTCCTTGGATGAAAAGAGTGCTTCACTTAAGGACAGAAAACTAAGCAGGCTTCCGTCAGTACATACTGCGCAGTGATCGTCACTGAGCAACAGCGCAGGCCTTTCACTCAGAGGAGAAACCGAAATACGCTTATCATTTTACGCAGGGAAAGCAGGGCCACCGTCCCGTCCATGAGATCCTTCTGGAAAAATACCTAGACCCGTCCAGTGTGCTTAGTAGAGCTGGTCTGACGGACGAAGCCAGTGGCTCTCCACCTTTTCTTCACCATGGAAACCCCCCCCCCTTTAAGTGCCTTCTGTGGCCACCGACCCCAGGACTAAACTCAAGGTTTAAATCCCAACATTTCTTCAAGCCTCCACGGACCCTCTGTGGGGCTATCAGGGCCCCCCAGGGGTCTGCGTCCCCCAGAGGCTGAGAAGCTCTTAGGACGAGGCCACCTACTGAGGGGTGAAGGGAGCGGAGGTCTGCCTGGAGGGCCTGTGACACTTTCCCTTGTGAAGGACCCAGGCAAATGCCCCCGGACAGGAAGAGGAGGGGGCAGCCCTGGTGGGACCATCAGTACAGCCGCCTGGGTTCATGGATAACACACGGAGGGAAGGCACACAGCCGAGAG
The DNA here is from genome assembly GCF_964273705.1 of Natrix helvetica. Taxonomy (NCBI): domain Eukaryota; kingdom Metazoa; phylum Chordata; class Lepidosauria; order Squamata; family Natricidae; genus Natrix; species Natrix helvetica. The sequence goes on from NC_138549.1 coordinate 778,816, forward strand.
AACGGCTCTTCTCGGTCGATGAGCTTAGTTCCCTGTGGATGAACTTTGGGTGCCCTAGGGTCAAGGGCTGCTCAGGGTCAACCGCTTCTCTCTTCTCCTTTGAACGTGGACCGTTGCACTCTTACTCTTACAGGGGGGGGGGGCAATTATTCTGCTGTCTAGGGTTCAAATGAAAGGAGGGCAACTGAGGTTCTCATCAAGAGCACCAAGAGGTTGGGAGAACGAGTGGCTGGTGGAGAAGGACACCCCTCTTGCAGGTCTACAAGAAGGACATGTACATCGGCTGGCCTGGATTCTAATCTACTACAGGTTGTACTAAGAGAAGACAGCAGTGGTTGAACGGATCCATGGTTTGCTACGGGGCAGTTTTTGCAATCATGTGACGGAGCCATTTCGACTCTGGGTCATCGGTAACTTTTTTGGTTTCCATTGTAATTTCAAGCAGTCCCTAAGCACGTTGAGGGCTGCCTGCACCCTTCTCTCTCCATCAGTTTTTTATTGATCGCTGCGTTCTCTTGGACGATGTGATGGAAACGGATGATAGAAGAAACCTCTTTATGCTGTTTGATAAATGGTCCCGTCGCCCTCATCCATGTTCATTAGCAATGATCACCAAGGGGAGAGTTGATTCATGCTAACCAGACTTTATGATTTGTTTTATGGCGGTCATTAAATGAGCGCCACAGTTAAGTGAGCCCATTATTTATTATGGGGAGGTTTTTTTTTTGCTGGAAATTTGAAATAACTCAGTTTTCAGCAAAAACGTAGTAAACGATGGTCACGTAACTGAAGGATACTGCAAACGGCCGTAAATGGGGGACAGGTGCAAAGCTCCTAAAACGTCCTCACCTGACTTAGGGCGGAGGTGGGCGGCCATCAGACTGTCAAATCCAGGCCCTAAACACCTTTTTCGGGGTTTGTTGTAACTTTGAATGGTTGCTAAGCAACCGTTAAGGACTCCCTATAGAAATGCCTGCAGGGTGTGTTGCAGTCGTATTGCTCCGAGTTTTGAGGTTGCTGAATACAAAAAATACGCCCCACGTGAGCAAAGCACAGGAGGACTGTGTGAGGCTCCAAAGAACAGGTGCTCCCTCACCTCAGAGGGAGACAGACGTTGGGTCAACAAGTGGCTGAAGGCCCAGAAGCCTTTTTCCTCCCCCCCCACCCCCGGTCTCAATTCCTGCACAGGCTTAATTGCACTTGTAGGAGAGAAAGCAACCTCAATAACCAGGAAAGTGCACTTTTCCCCTCGCTTATCTTGCTTGTGACCTGAGCTGAACGTGTTCTGATTTTGCTTTAACTCTGCCAACAGAGCCCACTTCTCTCTGTTCTATCATGTTCTCCTAGAAGCGCTTCTTCTTCCTAAGTTGAAATATTTGGGATTAAGCCGCTTTTGGAGAGCCTGAAGTAGTCCCAGTCAGCACCACACATTTAGAGTTGGCATCCGAGATAGTTGGATCTATCCCGTATCTGTGAAATGCTTGCAGCCAACGGCTTCTGCTGGAGCCCCCAATGCCTCACAATGACCTGGGGAACCCAATTCAGGAAAGCTGGAATGAGCTCATCTGACCTCAGCGGAGTTTCCACCAACTTCTCCTCCTCTCTTCCCCGCCAGAGGTAAACCTACCAGGCTGTATTTAGAGAGAAAGGTGAACGGAGGGAAAAGGTCTTTATAAACCACACTCATCTTGTTTCAACCGTTATTTCTTTCCATTGTTTAAAGAAAGCAAATGTAAGTCGCTTGCATCTTTTAAAATCTGTCTTCCATTGTTCATTTGCAGTTTACCTCATTCTCAGTTAGGGACACGGAAGGAGACGAACTTTTGCTATAAGGGAGATGCGAAGATTCTGGTCCCGAGGCCCGATTCCGCTTCTTCAGTGGCTTGCAGGCATCGGACAGACTTCCTGTTGTGGTAAAATAATTAAGGTTTACAAAGAGAGATTAAGCGTCCCAGGGTCTTTCCTTGAAGGCAGAAGCCAACACCGCCTGACTGATGCATGGAGAATTTACAATATTCTTTTGAGATCCCCACGGTGTAGTATTAGAGAAGTGTAGAGAATGTAGACACAATTAAGAATAGTTAAGAAATAATGCATGTAGCATATGTGCAATCTAGCATTCCATGGGTTTCCCCACCTTTTCCTTAAAATGTGGCATGGATGGATTGGCTCAATAATTTTGTTACTGGTGTTTTCTGTAGTAGATTTGCAAATAATTTTTACAAGGTCAGAACTCTTTGAATACTCACAGGGACTAATACTACTATCTATCCATCTGTCTCTGCCTATCTATCTACGGTATCTGCCTCTTTACCTCTATCCATCTGTCTCTGCTTATGTCTGTCTCTCTATCCATCCATCCACCCATCCATCTCTGTCTATATGTCTGTCTACCATCTACCTTCATCTCTCTATCAATAAAATCTCTCTCCCTCTCCCTCTCATCTGTGTCTCAATCTGTGTCTGCGTCTGTTCATCTAATTACAGAAGAGAATTCCATTCACCAATTCTAAGAATATCGCAGGGTTTCCCATCCGTTCCTGATTGGTTCTCTAAATGTGGTTTGTGAGAGCTGGAGGCTCCCTCCGCGTAAGCCAGGGTTTCCCAACCGTTTTTTGGCTATGCCCCACCTAAGCATCTCTAAAATCCTGATGCTCCCCCCCTCCCCCCTTGTGACATATAATTCTTACTTTACTCAAAAAGGGAACTCTACTCGTGCGGAGTAAGCCTAAAAGGCCATTAACTTGGCTTAAACAAGGTTCAAATTGCCCCCATTAAAAATCAAATTGCTCCCCTGTGGGATGTATTCCCCCCACGCTGGGAACCAGTGGCGCAGACGTTTCAGTTGGGGTGGGAGGCTAAAGTGAGGGGGGAAAGGGGGTAACAATTGAGGACCCCCACCTTCAACAAATAAAAGGGGTGTCTTGCTTCTCAAGCTTACAGAGGCATTTGACTGGTGCCACGGCCCAGGGCCCCAAATTTCAGCAGCCGCTTTAAACAACGGAGCGTAGAATCCTTTTAACGCTAGAAGACGCATCACGCTTCTTCTGAGCACATTACCTGACTGCTTCTTTTGTGAGGTTTCTGTGACTTTAGCAGAGTTTGTTTTCGCTGTTTTGTCATTGCTCCTCTCCCTCTGTTATAAAAAATGGGGGGGGGGGGGGAGGAAAAGAGAAAATGAAATATAAAAAAAAGATAAGAGCCTTTCCTAATTTAGATATAGAAAGAAAACAACGGAAGAAGATAATCACCCCATTGAAACAGACTCTAAGTAAAAATACTATCTTTAAAACAGTCATTTAATTTTAAAACAATGATTCTAAGCAAGGACTTTTCAGACTTCCGTGTTAGGACTAATTAGAACTTTCATTTAAAGTTCCCGCAGGGGGACCATGTTTTTTTTCTGAACCGAATGTTTAGTTAGTTAATTGGGTGAAGGTTTGGAAAAGAGGCTATTTTAAGCCAGCATTGGTTTTACTTGAAGGTTAAAATAGCAGCATCTCCAGCTGAAAAGGACGCCTCTGACTTACAACTGGTTGGCCATTCAGAGTTATTATGACACTCTTTATATCGCATTTCCGGCTGTCCAAGTGCCAGGCCCCGCCCTACCCGGCCCAGGGCTCCCTTCGGGCCGCTTGGCAACCAGCTCACGCTTACGACCAGTGGCAGCATCCTGCGGCCACGAGGCTGCGGTTTGTCAGTGTTAAAATTGGGCCTGGTCACTTCATGGGTGCTTCAACTTACAACTGGATTTCTGTTCCCAAGAGCAGTCGGAGGTTGAGGACTGCCTGTCACAAGGGTAGTGTTGCCATCAAAGTTCCCTGTGAGGATGGCTGGGATGTTATGCACAAAGGGTGTTTTTTTTTAAACCCAATCAATTCATAGATAGGTATGTACAGGTATCTTACCTGTAAAAGCATCGTCCCCTACTCTACAGAAGAGCCTAAATCTGTGGCGCCTATGGAGTTTCTCAAGTCCCCCAGGCCACGGTTGTCCCAAAGGTGCTTTTTCAAGAGGCAACTGGACTTTCTGCTTTTCCTTTGAAGGCGTTTCGGTTCTCATCCCAGAAGATTCTTCCGTTCTGACTGGATGGTTTCATCCCCCAGCATTCGGTCAGAGCTGAAGAAGCTCCTTGGACGAGAAGCGAAACGTCTTCAAAGAAAAACCCAGAAAATCCAGTTGCCTTTGGTGACTAAATCTGTGAGTTTTAAGAGGAAGGAGCTAACCCCAGAGTCCCTGACCAATGATCTCATTTCTCTGGCTTTGCTAAAGGATATAAGGCAAGGTCTCCAGGTGGTAAGAAATGAGGGATGCAAGGGACGGACAGGTGGGCTTTTGAGTTTTCTTCCCACAGATTGAGAGCACGGATAGAAGCTATCCTCCACTCAGGAATTCATTAAAATTGAGAACCAAATTTTGGTGAGGTTGACAGAAGATGCTAACCACCACTATTTTATCATCATCATCTTTAAGACCTAAGTTTTAAGTTTCTTTTAACAACAGTTGGCACCCCTTACCTGTCTATCACATGGCAAAGGTATAAGAAAAAGAAAAACACAACATTTTAAAGTGCTAAGAATGTTGCACGTGAGTTGACAAATAGGCATTCAAATGAGAATACCTACACGACACAATTCTGCTGGATCGTTAACATTTCTGGATGCACGAATTGTTGCTTCGACAACTCTTCATCAATTCATTTGAACCCAAATATGCGAAGTGTTGGATGCAAATATACAACTAGTTCAAGATTGGGGGGAGGGGGGGAGTGGAAGCATGACTGGCCATGCGAAAAGTGCAGCTGGAAGAGCATTTTACCCCCTTTTCCAGATGAAAACCCCCACAGATTCCGAGGGGCAGCTGCTGCTCACTTGCAGCCCTGCTACCATTGTGGAAGGAAGATTCAGAAAATGGACCCACAAACGCAAGGTATGAAATCAAAGCTGCTTTTACATGCACTGTAAATAGTTCGATGTTTTAGAAAGAGCTCTCCAGTTAACCATTCATTCAATGGGTCAATCCATCGATCGATCACTCCATCCAATTAAATCACTCGCTCTAATGAGGCAGAAGGCTATCTTGACAATCATCACTCCGGTCGCCCCCGTGGCACATCCGAATAAGCCAACAACATAATTACCTTCTGATCATTCTTCTTATCCATCCTCAGCCTTTTTCTAGGTGCTTCTTGAACTTCAAAATCTTCCGTGGGTTTCCTTGTCCTCTTTACAGGTTTCCTTTTATTTCCATATAAGTTACCTTGGAGTAGGGATGGGGAGACTTATATGAAAAAAGTCTGAAGCTCATTTAGAATTTATCTCCAACCAAAGCAGTTACGTTACTGTTCTAATACAGCCGGATAATGCTTATTAACCCTAAATATCTTGTGACTCCCCACTTCTCTTATTAAAACTAGCTTTGCAGTGCACACCTACCACAGCTGATCTTATATAAAAAAAACACCCTACACCTCTCCATACCTCTAATATTAATTTCTCATTTTAATTTATAATGGATCTACAACCAGAGGTTTTGCTTTGAAGTAACTTCTTTTAAGAAGCACATTCATGCTGTATAAAGCAATTATCCCATTTTCTGAGATTATTACGTGATAGAACATCACCCTAAGGCTGGGAAAACATAAGGCATAAATACACGTGTTAAGTGAATTTGTTTTATATAAAGACCAAGGGAAGAGGAACGTTTTAGACAAAGACTGAGAAAAAGAGACTTTTAAGTACCTCCTTGCATATTTATACCCGAAGCCAGCGGGTCTGAGTAAAACCCATTTGAAATAATAAAGTTCCATGTTACAAACTTTAAGAGGATCACAACTAGTTTATACAACCTATTTCACTAATTCTCCTTTATATGTAAAGATTCTATTCTCTATCCCCCAAATCCCCTATTCAAGTGTACCAAAACTTTCTAATTGCCGCTTATTGTTCCCCAATTATATTTTTCAGCCTAGGGCCAAATTTCTATTACTTAATTTGGAGCCACGTAACTTCATTCAAATGCTTTGAAAAAAAAAATCAAGATTCTTCTGCTGGTAATTAAAATTTCAAGCCTCAAAACAGATCTTGCTCTCCTATAACACGTTTCTTTTTAAAAAAATGTGCGGACAACTGTTCGTTTCCACATGCCAATCAATGGGGAAGTTTAAATTTATCGGGAGAAGCTATGACGTAGGCCAAGGTTTTCACATAAACTATACCGGCATGCAAAAACGGTCTTTCACAGGTCCCTAAATGTGCCCAAGTCTGAAAACCATCTTATATAGGTGTACCAAACTGAGGAAGCAAGATTCATTTTAATTGGATCGTAAGAAGAAACTACCATAAAGCTGGACAGGATTTTGTACTACAGCACTCAAATATTTAATTCAAGATCCATAAAAACGCTAAAACTGAAGGAGCACAACATTTGAGAAAAAGATATTATTGAGCAGTTACATGAAAGGCACACTTAAGTAAGGGTTACTTAGTTTAAAATCAATATTACACAGCACAAATTTAAATTACTTCTGGATCTTGATCTTCTTTTACGTGATCCTTGAAAGACTTTACGTTTGGCCTTGCTCAAACTCCTCTCGGCTGAACCTTGAGAGATACAGAATGTTGTGTAGTCTTGTTTGTTTGTTTTTAAAACCGACACCCACATATTTTATACATTGAGACAAAGCATTCAACTTTCCCCACAAGTTGTCATTTCACACACAAATAACAAAACTGACTATAATTTTAATACATATTGTCCAAAATTGAGAAACCTTTCCAACACAGTCTCATTCTTCTCATTGTCCAAAGCAGCAACCTGATATCTTAAAATTTCTGTCATAGTCCAACAACGTTATACAGGCTATAATATTAATACTGAGAAAGAAAAATATGGCTTTTTCTTCTGCCTTTAGGCATATCCACCCTTCCAAACCTTTAGCTCCTCGGGATATTAAGCTAAATGCTTGATGGAAATGGACATCTGGCCCGATTCCTGCGGATTCTAGCAATGCTCTCCACCCGTGTCAGTCCTGGAAAGGTTTAAGCATTGGGCGTTTCTGCACATCCACAGATCTTAATTATTGCAAACCCAGGGACACAGATGCAACCCCCCCCCCCCCCACTTCAACTTTAAGAACAAGAGTTACGCTCAGAGCGAACGTATTGCATTTAAAAATTTCAGCTTAATTTCTTTCTAATCTCCATAATTCTCATTTCGTCGACAGCGATACAAGTGGCGGCTGCTTAGAGACAGGAAGAGAATGAGAACCCCAGCATATCTACAATAGATTTACACAGAGCAACTTCGCAGAACAATGACCAAGAAATGTAGACATGATTGACTCTTCTGGTTTAAATTTAAAAAGAAAAAAAAAAGAAAGGAAAAAAGGACCGCTGCTTTATCAGCACAACATCCAAAAAAAATAGAAACGGAAACAGTGAAAGCTGATCGTCCCTACAGGTTAAGAACCATGTGCTTAATTAGACACGACTACACATATTAAAACTTTTAGTTAGAGTATACTAGCACAGTTTTACGTTTACCAGTGTCTTCTTCACATTTGGGAGAGGTCACTAGGGCAAATTTTGTGTTATAGCGTGTTTTCTGTTTTTCACTAAGCATGTTCCACTGGGACTCCAGCAGCTCCTCGATTTCGTCGCAGGAGGCATCGGGATGCTCAGCCACCACCTGGGCGGAACAGACGGGAGTGAGACAGAGAGCAAAGAGCCCGGGACACCCCCCCCCCCACAGCTTTTGAGTTTTTCCTCCTTTTCACTTATTGGTTATTTTAACTTTGTCAGGCGACGGACGTGTCGCAAAAGTGGGGGTTTTTTTCCCGCCAAAAGGCAGCAGGGTTTTCTTCTGTTTTTTTTTCCTTTGTGGCTGCAAGGAAGCAAAGTGTCAAGGGAAAAAAGACCCCAAGGAAATCCAGCTGCCTTTTCAAAAAAGCCCCCTTGGGACGACCCTGATGGAGAATAATCTCCACAGACACAAAGGAGGAGCATTTGTCCCGAGGAGGTATAAACTCAACTTGCCAAGGTATTAATCCTCCCGTTACCACCACAATTGAGTCCAAAGGTTATGTCAAGGCAAGAGAAATATTTGTTACGTGAGTTTTGCCCCATTTTATGACCTTTCTTGTCACCGTATTATTGCAAGGCTTCTGAGATCCACCCCAGGTGGGAGCAAAGGGCCTGAGGAGGAGACACGGGGGCTCCGTGGCCCTTAAGGGACCTGAAAAAGAAAATGAGCGAAGCCTCACGATACAGACTCTGGCGACACAAACCTCATCTCGGTGCTTCTGGCAAAAGACCAGGAACTGAGGGACTCCGTCGCTTTTCCGATTCCGGGGAGCGTAGGGAATGGCTTTCTTCCTCCCGAAAGGGGATCCCCCCGCGCCTCTCTCCTCCAGGTTTCTTTCGGGAGGGGTGCCATGAACGGCCTTGGGGGCGAAGTCGTCTGATTCCCTCGTGCAAAGCGCCTTGGTCCTTCTCCCCCTTTTGGCCGGGATGTCGTATTCTTTGCTGGACTTCAGACTCTGAGAAAGGTCTTCGTCCGAATAAATCTTATCCATCTCTTCCAACGACTTCACCGCCAGTCCGGCTTCCTTCGCCACCTGGGGGTTGAGGACCGGCCTGCCCCTGATGTAAATGAAAGTGTACTTCGCTTTCCTTTCCTCCATGTCCATGGAGAGGGCGTCTTTGGACTGCTTGAGCCCCATCTCCCACTGAGGACGCAGCTTCCCCGAAACCGGCTTGAGCATCTGCAGGAGAAAGGCGAGAAAAAGAGGCCATGGAGACCAAGAACATGGTCTGGTGTCAGGCCTGCAGACATCTTTTCCTTTGGATCTCTGGCCTGCCACACTTCCTATTATTCTGCTATGCATTTTCTATTGTGGGAAAATGGGAGGGGGGATTTTGTATGGAGTTAGATGATATGTAGCTATAACAACATTCCTTTCTAGAAAGCCAAGGTCATCCTTTGCCTCTGCACTGACCAGGACAGGATAGGAGGAATCTGTCTTCGTGGCAGTGGAAGATTGGACCACGGGATGGACTGGTGGGTGTGGGGGCAAGATCTTGAACTTTCAAGGGGTGGGGGGGACGGGGACCGGGAAGCTTTCAGATTCAGGTTTTCCCAGATGTGCCAATGTGGCTCTCTTAATAAATTGGAACTTTGAGCCTTGGACTCTCGATTTACTTTTGGATGCTATTTGGAACCCTGACACCTGATGAACCTTGGAAAAAAGCCAACCATTTTCTCCCGTCGTATCAAGATGAAACAAAAGGCTATTAGCAGGCAGATAAAACAGCCCAATGATTAGGAAGCACAAAACAAGGTTACCTTTATTTTCTCTGCTTTGCTAGTGGACTGCTTTGCACTTTCCTGGCACAGTTGCTCAAACTGCTCCTCTCCTTTGAAGGCGACCAGGCTTTTTTCAAACACCCAGGCTCGTTCTGGTGCATCCCCAAAAAACTGTACGTGATACTGGCGGAAACTCTTTTTCTGTCCTAAAAATATAAACAATTTGTAATCTTAGCTTAACAGAGTCATATGCAAAGATGGAGTAACAACATTTGACTGTATGAAGTTAAAATCTCCCCAATATTTTTGCTGAGTTCGGTTGTTCAATACCAGCTTGGCATCCTAGATGTGGAGGGGGCTTGGGGGGGGGGTCGTCTCTTTCTTGGCTACGGCCAGGATGGGGGCGGTATTTGGAGAGCTGAAATCCAACCACTGGAAGACTAACCAGGTGGAGGAAGGCAGGGAACAGCTCCAGCTATCGTGGCCTAGCATAAAAGACCCTTGGCCAAGGTTTGGCTTATTGAGCTGCATGAGGTCAGCCGTTCTGCTGATGAATGATCTCTTGGCTAAGCACTGTGTACGGATTCAGCAAAACCGCAGCTTGTTCAACAAGCTGATAAAGTGAAATAAAATTTAGCATGAGGCGTGAATCCACCCTGTCTCATCCCTCTCGATTGTGTTGGATTCTTAACGGCAAAGCCAAACCAAACCATTTCTGAAAGAGGCTACTTAATTAACGAGCACGTGAATTGGCCCAGGTCCAAGCCTGCATCTTTCAAGACAGTGGAGCAAAGCCATGACTTCTCCCACCTCTGGCATCATCCCCCAAAAGCCACACCCCATTTAGGCCTTCGCCAATGGCCTTGCGAGGGTCAGCCTCTCTTTAAAATGCTGCCCGGTGCTGCAGGGTGAAATGGTGGTGGGCTACCGTTAACACCCCAAGACAAAACCACGGGGAGAGGCCATAAAGACACCACACGGCTGGTGGAAGAAGCTTCAGCTTATTTTGAAACTCTTTACAGGTAATCCTCAACTTAAGACCAGCATTCAAAGTTATGACGGTCACTGAAAGGGTGCTTTACAGCCTGAATAGCACTTCCGGTCATTGCAAAATGCTACACACAGAAACACCCTACAAAGGTGTGACTCCATTTGGGAGAGTTGGCAACCAGCTCGCATTTAGGACTGGATGTCCCAGAGTTGCATGACTGCAATTTCCTAGATAGATAGATAGATAGGGGGGGGAGATAGATAGATAGATAGGGGGGAGGGGGGAGAAAGGGAGGGAGGGAGGGAGAGAGAGAGGGAGGGAGAGAGTGAGTGAGTGAGTGAGTTTGTTAGTTTCTGGGAGTTTTTCACCAGTTTCCAGCCAAAATACGTCCATTTGAGAGAATGGATTTGCTGAAAAATGGAGTGATTCACTTATATATATTCTCTCAATATATATGTATTTTGTATT